>NW_028261384.1:21026169-21216169 GCF_051295495.1 Thamnophis sirtalis | reverse complement strand
CAGATCACATGGCCGGCAAGCCACTCCCACAAAGGAGGCCACACCCACAGTGTAGGTTCCAAAAAAATTTGAAACCCACCACTGCTCCGGAGCCTGGGGAAGATGAAAACGCCCCTCCCCTGCCCCTGCCGTGGTAAAGAGGCTGACTAGGCCATGCCCACCATGGCCACGCCCACCCAGCACCTGGGCACAGAAGACATTGCTGAAATTTTTGAAACCTGCTCCTGGTTACAAGGTGCCTAAATTCTGACAGGAGAGGAGAGGGGAACGGACACTGCAACAGTTGTAAGCGTGAGGACTAGTTGTAAGCTACTTTTTTCAGTGCCTTGTAACTAAATGAATGGCTGTAAGTCAAGGGATTCCTGTCATGGGCTCGGCTCGGCTGCTAGATCCGTGTTTCTCAACTTTGGCAATTTTAAGATGTGTGGATTTCAACTTCCAAAATTCTCCAGTCAGCAATGCTGGAGGGTGAGAAACACTGTCTCTCCAGCTGTGGACTGGGGGGGGAGGGGGAGTCCCTTAGGAAGAAGTCTCATCTTATACACCTCCCCCTCCTTGGAGCCCCTTCCCCCAAGCAAGAGACCTTTTGCTCTTCTTCTGTTGCTTTCCAGGGCTTCTAAAGGCCTCTCTCTCTCTCTCTCTCTCTCTCTCTCTCTCTCTCTCTCCCTCCCTCCCTCCCTCCCTCCCTCCCTCTCTCTCTCTCTCTCTCTCTCACACACACACACACACACACACACTCACACACACACACACACACACACACACACCCTTCACAGGGCTTTGTTTTTCTTTCTGACTTGTCCTATCATGAAAATAAATGATGAGAGGGAAGAACAAGGAATGAGGGGGGGAAAAATCTTTTTTTACACTTGGGGAACAAAGCTGGCAGCTGTTTAGAGGGGGCATAGCTAAAATATCAAGTTCCTAGCCCTTTTACTTTTTTTTTCCTAATCAAAGATAACTTAATTAGCCTGATTCATTGTTTGTCTGTGTGTGTGTGTGTGTGTGTGTGCACTTGCACGTGTATGTGATGCATTTGTGTAAGGTTTCAGAAGTCCCAGATTTAAATGCCGACGCAGTTACCAAAGTGAACTTGGACAGGGAAGCTGCCACTTTAGTCCATAGTTAGAACTGAGGTGACCATAAGGCTACTTTGCCATGCTTTATCCGTGTTGTGATGATCGAAGGTTGCATTTAATGCTAATGAAAGTGCTCTCCTTTGCCCAAGGTTTTATATTTTATTACCAGTAATTAGGAAAATTAAACAACAAAAAAGCAAAAATATCAAAACAGGAAAGAAATATGTATACACACCAGAAGTGATATTCTGCCTGTTCACCCCGATTTGGGTGAACCAAGAGTGGCATTGACAGGAGGCTCTGCCCACCTGCCCAGACATCATCATGGACGCTCTGCGCATGCGCAGAAGCCCCGTGCACGAGCTCCATGTTCCGAACCAATAGCAAAGGAAAGAGGATTTCATACCTGACACATAAAACAAAATTTACACTAGAGCAAAGATTAAAATGAAAATATGAAGAAATAAGTATTGTTAAACAATTTTAGTTTCCCTTCCTTTATTTAATGTTTTAGCTTTTTGTGTGAAATATATTGTATGGTATTCAGAGAAACCATTTTTGCTGAAATTTGGTTAAACTTTTATAAATACATACAGTAAGTTTTTCCATTGTCCAATTTTGGTTGCCCAGACTTGCGTTGTCGGCCAGGTAATGTTGTGTCAGACTGATTCTTGCTGCTGTCAGCATATTGCAGAATAAGTTGTGATGCTTTCAGTTATACTCTTTGGCATCATGCCTAATAATGATCCTGGTAAAATTCCCTTAATGCTTGACAGTACCACAGAAGATATTTATTTATTTATTTATTTATTCATTCATTCATTCATTCATTCATTCATTCATTCACTCACTCACTCACTCACTCACTCACTCACTCACTCACTCACTCACTCAGTTGTAAGACCATATATCTCATCCAAACAATTCTGTGTACAAATGGTGAAAAAAAAAGAATCCAATAAAGACAGATTTTAAACCATTTGATAATCAGTTTAAATGAGTATGTACTATCATTAGGTATTATCAACCACAAATTAAAGAACTCTTTAATTCAGAGAATCTGAGTCAATGCTGCTGTCTCCATCCAAAATTTATTGAAATCTTTTTTTAGAAGGCTGCTAATAAAATTGTATGGACAAATCCGTGTAGCCACTTGAAGTCAAGACTAACTAGAAGGACCATAAGAACAACAACATGACAAAAACTCTGTTCTTATTTCAGAAATTTGATGATGGTCTCTTGTAGTTGTCGATAGTATTCTGAAATGCAGGTTCCCAGAACAAGAGTGTTTTTTCCCCTCCTGGCTTGAATGTGAGAGAGGAAAGGAAAGTTTGTTGGACATATTTGTCTGTGGTGCAATTCTGGATTTTGATCAGAATTTTGGAAGAGATGTAAGATGTAATTAAAACCAGAAGAATAGAAAATCATCATACTTGACTGAAAGCACAACGCTGCTTGTGCAACAAACCGCTTGCTTAAAAGTTGGTGTTTAGCAACTTGTGGCTGGGCACACCCAAAGCGATTAGTTGTTTAGAACAATGTTTATGTTTGACCTGATTTAGTCCAACCAGGACTAAATATATGGCAGTGATGTTTATGAGCTGTTTTCCATGCCATTAACCTCAGCCAAACACCAAATTATTTTGCAAAACAGCTGCAGACCAATCCAGTATAACTATTGAATTGGTTATTGGGGTATAAAAATTAATTTGTTAAAAAACAAAATGCTGAAATGAGAGCATAGTGAATGGTTAGAAATTTTGGAGATTGTTGCCTGGTCCTTGGCACTCTGGTATTCATTCTATATTGCTTGGATACCCCACACATTTGACATTTTGTAAACATCTATGTACTCTTACAAAATGCAACCATCTAGGTCAGGGGTGTCAAACTCGATGCCCGCAGGCCAGATCCAGTCCGTGGGGTGCTTAAATCTGGTCTGGAAATAACAAAGGACTAGGTTGCAGTGCCTCTGGCATCCAAAATGGTCTGGATGGCTTCCTGCAGCACTCTGCCAACCAAAAAAAGGATACGGATGCCCCCTCCCCCGTGTCCCGTTTTGGCCGGCAGTGTGCTGCAGGAGAATGTCCAGGCTGAAAATGGGGCATGGGGGATCCAGCCTGTGGGGTGCTTAAATCTGGCCCACAGGCCTGGAAAAGCAAAGGATTGGGCCACAGTGCCTCCAGCAGCCAAAAAGGTCTGGATGGCCTCCTGGAGCACTCTGCCACGGGTGGCCCTTCTGCATCTCATTTTGGTGAACAGGATGCTACAGGAAGTGTCTATTTCACCTCCCCTGTTTCCCCCTACCTTCCCCAGGCGACCCGCAGAGGAGAACTACAATGAAATTTCAAAGAATCCAGTTTGACAATCCTGATCTAGGCGAGTACTCAGAGTGGCTGGTTTATGTATCTGCCAAATTGTTCAAATAACAGGTTGTTACTCCATACCTGCTATCTGTCAATGAGTCTCTTCCTGATGGTGGGTCAAGAGGAGTGTTTCTCAACATGTCAGTTTTAGACTGGGTGCCCTTCAACTCCCAGAATTCCTCAGCCAGCATAATGAACTAGAAGATCCTATGATGACAGGATCAGAAACCCAAAGCTAGTAGAAACAAGCCACCTTTCCGGTTTAAATTGACCTTAGGTCAGGGGTGGGTTCTAGTTGTCGCTACTGCTGGTTCGCTCATGGCCCTGCCACATGCTTCATGTGCATGCTCCACTTGATGTGCGCTCTGCACGCATACGCAGTATAATAAAAAATTGCTCTGTGCATGTGCAGAAGCAAAAACCCAAGATGGCGCCACCTAGGGTGCTGCTGGGAGAACCAGTTTGGGAGCGTGGCAGGCCTCGGTAGCTGTGGTTAGGCCCCCAAACTACTACTGGTTCAGCCAAACCAGTCCGAACCAGTAGGAACTCACCACTGACTAAGGTGTTAGATAAGATCTGAAAGACATTTTTTGAAGTGTGATCAGCTCAGGAAGATACCTCTTCAGATACAAGACAGTCTCTCCTACAAGTCAATCCAAAATGCCCATGGAAGACTGTATCTGCAGAAGCCCAAATGAGCCCAAAAGAGTTGGGAAGATCTTGACTCATTAACCACATCATTGAAGAAGTATACTGGATGGGTGTCCAAAGTAACAATTAAGTCAAATGAAGACAGAAAACAGCTTTTTAATAGAACATATTTAGTTGCCTCATCAAATGAAGAAGGCTACTGGACAATGTTGCACTGCAGTTTGAATAAGGTGAGGATGAATCCTCCAACTCCCTGAGAGGGTATTCTGGATATGAATTCTGGAAGCTGAGTTCTAAGAGTACCTCAAAAGTATCAAGTCAGGTGCAAAAGATTTTTGCAATAAAAGAACAAACTGCATATGTGTTAAATATACTTGAATAGAATATTTGGAACCAGAGACTTCTATGAAGAGTGAGCTGCATTCCAAAAAGTAATGGGTTGGGCTAGTATAAATACCAAATATCATTGTGTTTGTTTATTTAAACATTTCCAGACTGCTTCTCACTAATAAGCAATTTGCAATTAGTTGCACTTAAAGTAGAAAATTAAAACAGTTGATAAAAGTGTACATTAAAAGAGCATATACACAACATACAAAATAAAATAAGTAATGAAACAAACATTTTAATAAATCCTGGATTTAGTTAGTAATAAACAGTTACTCTTCTGTCTCCAACCTTCCTTTTTTACAGAAGGTTCTTGAAAGAGTGGGGGGATCACTCCAAAGCAGTGTTTCACAACTTTGGTAACTTTCAGATATGTGGATTTCAAGTGCCAGAATTCCTCAGCCAGCATAAGGAATTCTGGAAGTTAAAGTCCATGTGTACTAAAGTTGTCAAGTTTGAGAAACACTGCTTTAAACAAAGTAGATTATCTGAATCCAAAACTGATTTCAGGTTTGATAGGGAAGGGATATAACATTGACTACACTAATACTTTTGTTGATATTTAGAAAGACATGGTGTATTTCCTTTTTGCTCTTATTAGGCCTCTGGTAGACTTTGGTACCATAAACCATAGTATCCTCTTGACCACTTATAAAGGATGGAGATTGGGGTTCTGAACTTTAGTGGTTTCACTCCTTTCTCATCAGTTATTCTTCATTATACATCATCATTCTGGGCCACATTGACCATGTGGTCAAAATCATGGCCCAATGTCTAGAGGCTTTTAAAGTCTTGATTGAAAGAAATAGGTTGAGTTTTTCTTTCTATGTAAACGTTCTCTGTTGGCTGTGATGTCAAAGGGTTGGTACTTCCTCTGAAATAGCAGATCCAAGATTTGGTGATTCTTTGGGGCTCATAGCTAATACTGGATGGTCAGATAGAACCTTAGACAGGGGGATTTTGCCCAACTTCACTTAGTTATGGACTGAGTAAACCTGGGAGCAGCAATTATTCCCCACCCGGTTGAATTATTTCCATGCACTCTTGAGAAACAGCAATTGGTACAAACTGTAGCAGCTCACATATATTAAGTGGCACTAGGAGACCATGAACATATCACAGCTGTACAGCATGCCCTCCCTTGTCTACTAGTAGGTTTTTGTGTTCCGTGTAAAATGCTGGTTTTAACCTATAAATGGCTTAGTATCAAAGATCACGTTAGGACACAGGTAAGAACACTGTATGTGGAAACATGCTTTTCTTTTAAAACCAACACTCTGAGGTTGGGATAGAAATTCACAACAAGCCAATGAAAATAACAAAGAACTGGAGTGTTACATTCCAGTTCCAATCCGTAGTACTACTCCAGCATTTTGAATTAACTGGACTTTTCAAAATGTATTCAAGGGGAGACCCATGCACAATACATTGCAGTAATCTAAATGAGAAACTACCTGATAATAGCTTTTGATACTAGATTGCCTTTGTCCATTTTTATTTGATTCCCTGTTTAATAAGAATTAAATAGCATTAATATTTCTCTTTAGTCATGTATTCCATAATGTCTTCATATTGCTGTTTTACAAATTAACATTTGATTATAAGTTGGCAGGTCTTTAGAGATCACATGCTATTCTGAAACCTCAAGAGGGGAATCTTCGCATTGGTCTTATGGGACTAAAAACATCCAGGGGCTGTGAAATACCCCAGTCATTGCTAGGAAGATGAGTTTATTCCTGTGGAGAAATAAAAGTTTACATTCTCCATCTTGTCAATTATCAGCACTGCACTTTTTCTTTCCTGTCAAGTAGATTAGAAAGGCTTCAGCAAACAAACAATTGGATTTTATTTAGTGCAATTTATTTATTTGTTCTATTTTTCTGCATGGATTTTGGAGAGGAAATGTAGGCTAACAAGAGGAGCAATAATGAAAACAATGTGTTGTAAAAGGGAAAGAATCTAAACATATAAGGAAGTATCTGCTATCCCTCCACTCCCGTTCCTGCCTATCCCATCCTTGTATATTTGAGACCATGTCAATCAATCCTTCTGCTGAAATATACGTATTTTGGGAGGACATGAACCATTTACTTGCAACATGGTTTCTAATCAGTTTAGACCCATTTCTCATCCTCACACAACTCCAACAGGATTTCAACTCCCAGAATTCCCCAGGCAGCCAAAAGAGTTGAAATTCCATATCTTAAAATGCGTGAGGTTGAGAAATACTTGTTCGGATTGAATTTTTTTGAAATACAGATAGTCCTCAAGTTACAACCACTTGTTTAACAACTGTGTTAAGTTGTTAGTTAGGACAGTTGAAGTTGTGATGGTGCTGAAAAAAAGTGACGTATGACCACTCCATACACTTTTTTAAAAAAAGTAAATGTCTATATCACCCATCTCTTTAAGAGGCTTAAAGTTATATAATTAAAATACAAAACAAAAGTTTAAAACATTAAATAAAAACTAAACATCTAAAATTTAATTAATTTAAATTAAGATGGAAGAAAGGAAGCAAAATGCAAGTGAGGAGGAGTATCTCAAAAAGGTGACTTTGTAACTCAGAGTCCTTGGTGATTTCTGAGTTTAGTTATTTTCTTGCAAATGTTTATTTTAAAAAAATTGTTTGTAAAAACTTCACATCTTTGCAACACATTACATTTTTACCTATCTGTTGTGTCTGTTTTATCTATACAAATAAATCTTTTATAACTATGACTTCATATGCATTTACATTATTTCATACTTTTTTCATTCTATATCTAATATTCTATATGTTCTATGTATAGCAGTTTTACTACAATTATGTTGTTTTGTATAATATATAATATATATTTTATAACTATTACTTTATATATTTGTGCATTTACATTATTTCATACATTTTTCCATTCTATATGTAATATTCTATATATTCTATGTATAATAGTTTTTACTACATCTATGTCATTTTGTGTAATATTTATTTGCAATAGTCTATCTCATATTTCAGTCTTTTAATCCTTTTCCTTTCTTTTTTGCTTTCCTGCTTTTCCCCTCCTTTCCTCTAGCCAATTGTACAATAAATCCCATACGGAGTAATATTTAGATTCGTCTTTCTCTTTTAGTTCTTTTGTGAGCCTATACGTGGGGCAGCCCTTGAAGAGCATTCGGAGACTTCAGCTCGTCCAGAATGCAGCCGCGCAAGCGATTGTGGGTGCACCTTGGTACACCCACGTTACACCTATCCTCCGCGAGCTGCACTGGTTACCGATTGGTCTCCGGATATGCTTCAAGGTGCTAGTCGTCACTTATAAAGCCCTTCATGGTATTGGACCTGGGTACTTGAGAGACCGCCTGCTGCCAATTACCTCCCAAAGACCCATTAGATCACACAGATTAGGCCTCCTCCAGGTTCCGTCTACTGGCCAATGTCATCTGGCTACTACCCGGGGGAGGGCCTTCTCTGTGGTGGCTCCGGCCCTTTGGAACGAGCTCCCCGCAGAGATTCGGATCCTCACCTCTCTCCAGGCCTTCTGAAAAGCCGTTAAAACCTGGCTGTGTCGGCAGGCCTGAGGTTGATGAGTTCCCTTCCCCTCTCGAATTGTGTGGCTGTTGGTTGTTTTAAATTCCCTTGGGGTTTTTTGTTGTAGTTCTTTGTGTTTCCCTTCCCCTCCCTTGGGTTTGTGTGCCGCCCTGAGTCCCTCCGGGAATAGGGCGGCATATAAATAAAATGAACCTTGAACCTTGAACCTATCCATCTCTGCACATTCCAATATTTTTTTAATTACATTTTCTTCTGTTGGTATATAATTATTTTTCCATTTTTGTGCGAATATAATTCTCGCTGCCGTAACGATGTGTAAAATTAAGTATAGTATTTTTTTCATAATTTCCTTTTATAATCCCTAACAAAAATAATTCAGGTTTTAGTGCAATTTGACATGTAGTAATCTCCTCTAGCCAATTTTTTATTTTTTTCCAATACTTTTTCGCAGCTGTGCACGTCTACCACATATGGTAGTATGTTCCATGTTGTTGGTTGCATTTCCAACAGATAGGTGAACACTCCAGGAACATTTTTGCAATTCTCGCTGGTGGAAGGTGCCATCTGTAGAACATCTTGTACATCTTGCAGATGTTTCATTATCCAAACGATGTAAAGCCACCAATGCTGGGGTCTGCCTAATCTATTAACCACCTCCAAGATGCCACACCACCACTGAGGCCCAGGGGTGCTGGAATGCCTTTCAGAAGACCAGAAGGTGGGTGTAAATCTCACCTCGAGCGGGCATGATGTTCCAGATGGTGGGAGCCACAGGAGAAAATGATCTTCTAGATCCTGCCAGCTAAAATTCCTTGAGTGACAGCATGCCTCTTCTACCAGCACAAGTGGGGCGGGCTAATCCCATTGGGATGAACTGGTTCTCAAATACAGACTGTGATGGGATTCAGCTAGTTCAGGCCGGTTTGGACAAACCGCTTGTTAAATTGCTGGCTGGCCCATCTCCTCCCTGCCCCGCCTCTTCCAGGAGTCCTACTAGGCCCAAAACAGGGCACGGGTGTGCGGCATGTTTCCCCCGCAGCCTGTTTTTGCTCACAGGAGGCTATAGGGAGTCCTACTAGACCTAAAATGGGCATGGGCAGTGTGGCATGTTGCCCCTAGGGCCCATTTTTGCTCCCAGGGGGGTGCAGGAGGCAAGTGCTGTCTGTGACACCTCCTGGCCATGCCCACCATGGCCACGCCCACCCAGCCAGTCATTAGGGCAGAAAACCAGCCATTAAATTATTTGAATCTCAACACTGAGTAAAGAAATTTATGATCAAGCACCCCCATAGTAAGGTGACCAGATTTTCAGATTGGTAAAGAGGGACACCTTTGACCAGGGGGGAGGGCATGATTAAAAATTTTATACAGAGCAACAAAAATTTTCATACAAAGCAAAAGTAGTATTGTAATAGTTTTTTTTTAATTTCAACATAACTACAATTTACAAATATAAATTGTAACTGTTGCCAAATATCAAAATTTTGATCACGTGACTATGAGAATGCTGCAACGCTAAGTGTGAAAATGGTCGCTAAGTGTGAAAAATGGTCATCAGTCACTTTTTTCAATGCCATTGTAACTTTGGTCACTATACCATGTTGTAATATAGTTCCTTGTGTAGGTGTGTGTCCTCCATGGCCTAGTTCATACTAGGGCCTGCAGAGCCACGCTGAATCACACAGGAGAAAACAAACTCCTAGAACTCCATAACATCCTGATATCCTGATAGTGCAGAACATAACATCCTGATAGTCCATAACAAAACATCCTGACCAGGATCCTGACCAGGATATGACCATATATAGACAGAACTTCCCTGAGCAGTAGATTAGAAATTGTACTTTTACAGGCTGTTTTAATCACATGCTATTGCTCCTCCTGCCTTTGTCCTATCTCAATAAAAGGGGCTCTCAGACTCTCATCTGGGTCGCTCCATCCCGAGAAAATTTGTCTCCTGTCTTTTCTCAACATTGGCCTCATGGACGACCCACGGGAACATCACATTTGGTAGCAGAGGATGCTTACTTCACAATACCACCTTTCTGGCCACAGTTCTTAAGTGAATAACTGCAGCTGATAAGTTAGTAACATAAGTGAACCTGGTTTCCCCATTTGACTTTGTCAAAAGGTGATTATATGACCCCAGGACACTGAAACCATCATAAATACGAATCTGTTGCCAAACATCAAAATTTGGATCACGTGACCATGAGGATGCTGCAATGGTCGCTAAGTGTGAAAAATGGTCATCAGTCACTTTTTTCAATTCCATTGTAACTTTGGTCACTAAGCCCATTATACCATCGTTCTTGCCACAGTTCTTAAGTGAATAACTGCAGTTGGTATTTTGTATTTTGGATAGAATCTTTTTTTTAAATAGCTTAAGACAATTTTAAAAAAGAATCCACACAGAATGAATTGAAGTAAAACATTTCAAACTATTCTTTCTATGCACAATATATTTCAAAGTATTGTGCATAGAATTTTTAAACATGGTTTCACTTCAATTTATTTTGGATAGAATCTTTTTTTAAATAGTCTAAGACAATTTAAAAAAAGAATCCACATAGAATTTTAAAAAATCCTATGCACAATAAATAAAATATTATTTTAAAATACAATAAAAAATAAAAGAAAAAAACCCAGCTCACTTAGCAGCAGGAACAAGTGAGCATTCCAAGTCAGCCCAGAATGAAGTAGATGTTAATACAAAGAATTGAGCAAATTGAAATGGTGAAATTAGTCAGGGAAATATTTTTCAAAGAAACTTTGCCACGATTTTTTGTACACGAGCAGACCTCCAACCTCCGTGCCCCTCCCCTCCGGAAAATCCAAGAAGTAACACTCGCGACCTCTCTAGCCAAGTGTTTCCTGCAGCTCTATGGTACTTGGTCATTTTTTCTTATAAAATGAGGTAAAAGGGGTGCGGGGGGGTCTGTTTTGTTGCTTTAACATTTTAATATCTTCAATGAAAGTACTGAGACAGAGAGAGGGATTAGACAGAGTGTCTTTTGTCTTGCCCCGGTTAGGATTTCTTAAGCAAATTCACTGGGCTTTCAACATGAAGCCAGAAAATCGGGACTTTTTAAAAACGGCTTGGGACACGGGACAAATTGTTATAAAGCATGATTGTCCCGCTGAAATCGGGACGTCTGGTCACCTTACCCCATAGTCATGTGATCAAAATTTGGACACTTGACAAACCAGCATGTATTCACACTGGTTGCATCATCTCAGTCTCACATGATCTCCAATTGTGACCTTCCCAGGGGACTTACAACAATGCATGAAGCTAGAGTTTCTTAACAACCGTGGTAATTCACTTAATGATTGTAGCAAAAAGATTGTAATATTGGGTATGACTTACGTAACAATTGGATTGCTTAGCAATAGAAGTTCTTGTCTGAATTGTGGTCATACATTGAAGTTTACTACAGACTTTCCTTTGTCAAATCTTAGGTTTAAAAAAAAAATCTCACACACCATATCATTTTACAGAAGTAAAAGAAAACTCTTTCTCGTTTGAACTTCACCTGGCAGATCTGTCTGGAGCAGATTGCACATATTAGAAGATTGTGGTCCATTAGAGGCTGTCGAATTAGTCAAGCTGTGGGCAGAAAGAGGCTGGAGAAGGCCTTTGAGCTTAGAAACATCCTTCGCCTGGTCTGACAGCTGGAATTTGGAGTGTTTTTCCAGCTGCTTTTGAGGGCTCCGGCTATCACCCTATCCAGATGTTTAACAACCCTCATTAGGCCTCAAGTAAAGGCAAAGTTTTGTGGGGGGGAAATAAGCCGTAGCTTCATTTATCTATTATTTTAAGATTCTCCTAAGTAGTTGGCAGAGACAAGACAAAGCAAGACATGTGGGACTTTGTAGACAGGAAGAAATCCAAATAGCCTGAAGAGATGCTAATATCCCAGATTCAGTCCATACTCAAATCCACAGAGGAAGAGGGATTCTATGAGGCACTACTACGAAGTCTGGTAATGTCATTAGGATTACAGAAATATTTTCGGTAGAATTTTAAGGTACCAAATGAGATTGCCAATAGTGAATGAGGTGTGGTGCTAACTATCCTTATGGAAGCAGCAGCTGTGTATCTAATTAGCCCCCAAATCATTTCTGATAGTACTTGCTCCCAAGAAAACCTAAGAAGCTAGGTTATGTTCACACAGAATCCAACTGAATTGAGGCGGTGTATTTATTTCATAAATAAATAAACAAATCTTTGATCCAAATAGTTTGTTATTGTACCATCTACATGCATTGCAGATTCATTGAGTTTTAAGTCCAAATTCTGTCTGTTTCCAAGCTATTGAGAGAAGCCTCATAGGCTCAACTCAAGCTAAACTATAAATACTGATTTAGGAACTGTCACCCCAGTTCAGCTCTGTCATGCCTGCGTGTGCACCTCCCTCCAGCCAGATGGTCTTTGGGTCTCGGCCACACATGCATGTGGGGTATGGGGGGGGCATGCTATAGCAATAGCAATAGCAATAGCAGTTAGACTTATATACCGCTTCATAGGGCTTTCAGCCCTCTCTAAGCGGTTTACAGAGTCAGCAAATTGCCCCCACAGTCTGGGTCCTCATTTCACCCACCTCGGAAGGATGGAAGGTTGAGTTAACCTTGAGCCAGTGAGATTTGAACCGCTGAACTGCAGATAACAGTCAGCTGAAGTGGCCAGTTGTTTCACCGGATTTGGCATTGGTTACTAGTCGGGCCCCACCCAGGGGCCTAGGATGTCGTAACATATTTTTGTAATATGCGTGCAGATCCAAGCAGTGCGGCTTTTTGCATTTGACTGATGGTGATTTTGTCAATTTTTAACTGTTTTAAATGTAATTCCAGTGCTTTTGGAATAGCACCCAGTGTGGCACACTGGGTGCTATTCCAATACCACTGGAATTACCACTGCTGGTTTGTGCCATAGTCGTTGAATTTCAATTTTTAAGTCCTGATATTTTGCAATTTTTTCATGTTCCTTCTCGGCGACCCTGCCGCAATGTCACCTGGTATTGCGATGTCTATGATTGTGACCTTATTTTTCTCAACCAGTGTGATGTCTGGTGTATTATGCGCCAGTATTTTATCCTTTTGTATACGGAAATCCCATAAGATCTTGACCATCTGATTTTCGGTGACTTTTTCAGGCTGATGTTCCCACCAGTTTGTTGCTGTTTTAATATTATAATTTTTGCACAAATTCCAATGGATCATTTGTGCTACTGAATTGTGCTGCAATTTATAATCAGTCTGAGCGATTTTTTTATAGCAGCTGAGTATGTGATCAACAGTTTCATCAGCTTCTTTGCAAAGTCTGCATTTGGCATCATCAGAGGATTTTTCGATTTTGGCCTTAATGGCATTTGTGCGGATAGCTTGTTCTTGCGCAGCCAGGATTAGTGACTCTGTTTCTTTCTTTAATGTACCTGCTCTTAACCATAACCAAGTTTGTTCACTGTCCACTTTATCTTTTATTTTTTCCAGAAATTGGCCATGCAATGCTTTGTTCTGCCAACTCTCCATTCTTGATTTTATCACATCCTTTCTGTATTCTTGTTTTGTCTGTTGGACCTTCAGTAGATTTTTGTTCTTTACTTCGATTAATAGATGTTCTTGACTTTCTTTTAAATAATCAGCCAGTGCATGTTTTTCTTCTTCAACTGTTTGCTTCATTTGTAATAATCCTCTGCCACCTGATTTTCGGGGCAGATACAATCTATCAGTATCACCACGTGGATGTAAACTGTAGTGCATTGTCATTAGTTTCCTGGTTTTTCGATCCAAAATGTCCAAATCAGCTTGTGTCCAGTTAACTATACCAGCTGTGTATCTTATAACTGGTATTGCCCAGGTATTTATGGCCTTGATTGTATTTCCACCATTCAATTTAGATTTCAAAATTTTCCTAACTCGGTTGGTGTACTCTCGTCTGACAATAGTTTTTACTTCTCCATGCTTGATATTATCCAACTGCAGAATGCCTAAGTATTTGTAGGCTTCATTTTCTTTGCATTTAATTAGTTGGCCATTGGGCATTTCAATTCCCTCACATGCAGTGATTTTGCCCCTTTTTATGGATACAGTGGCGCATTTTTCCATGCCAAACTGCATTGAAATATCGGTGCTGAATACTCGGACTGTGTTTGTCAATGATTGGATTTCTATTTCTGACTTTCCATACAGTTTCAAATCATCCATATATAGTAAATGCGAATTTTTTTCAGCTTCTTTCGCTGTTTGGTAGCCTAATTTCATTTTTTTACTGATAGGGGGATCATTGCAATGATGAAGAGAAGAGGTGAAAGTGAATCACCCTGGAAAATTCCTCGCTTGATATTAACCATTCCATAGATCTCATTCCCTACTGCCAACTCAGTTCTCCATTGTTTCATCGCCTTTTCAGTAAAGGATGTAATATTTTTGCTAATGCCAGTTGTTTCTAAGCATTTTATGATCCAACTTTGTGGCAGTGAGTCAAATGCCTTTTTGTAATCAATCCAGACCATATTCAAATTCGTTTTTCTGTTCTTACAATTTTCTAATATTATTTTATCAATTAGGAGCTGATGTTTTGTGCCCCTGCTCCTTCTTTTGTTGCCTTTTTGCTCTACCGGCAAGATGTTGTTTGTTTCCAAATAATCCATCATGTTATCTGCAATAATGCCTGTGAGTAATTTGAAGGTTGTTGGCAAGCGTGTTATTGGTCTGTAGTTTTCAGGTGTTGTTCCTTTAGTTGCATCTTTCTGAATCAAGTATGTTTTTCCAGATGTCAACCATTCATCAATTTGGCCCTTTTGTAAAATTTCATTCAGTTGCATGGCCAATATTGCATGTAAACTGGTCAGATATTTGAGCCAGAAACCATGTAATTGGTCCTTTCCAGGTGATGTCCAATTCTTTACCTTTTTTACTCGATTTTTGACCATCTCATTTGTTATTTCTAATACTTGCATTTGTTTGTTGCCAATGCTTTTCTCAAAGTCCTGTATCCACTTTGCTTCCTTATTGTAGTCCTTTGCATTTTCCCACAATTCTCTCCAGAATTCAACTGTGGCCTGCTTTTCTGGTTTTTCACTTTTGGTGTCACCATTCACATTAAGACTTTGATAAAAACACCGTTGGTCTGATCGAAATTGCTGATTTTGTTTATATTGAATGATTCGTGCCTCATATTTTTCAATTTTTCTAGCTGTTGCTGTTATCTACAATCTACAATCTCTGCAGCTTCATTGATGTTTCTTGTATCCAATCTATATCTTCTGATTAGCCGATCTATGGTTTTGTTGTTTTTAAGCCGTTGCTCATGCATGTTCTTTAAATTACTAGCATCTGCCCTTAATTTTTTGACTTTTTGTTCTAATTGAATTTTCCACTTTGGCTTTGATGCTTTTTCTGTTGTGTGACTAGGTACTTTGATTTTAATGCCTAGTTCATTAATGACTATTATAGCTGCACTGTACATTAACTAGTTCGTTTCCAAGATGGATCCCGATTCAATTGTTGAAAACACTGCATTAACCATTTTCATGATAGGGGTCAAAATTTTCTTAGGCACAGTTTTTAGTGATGGTAAACGTTGCCTTTCCTCATTAAGCAGAAAATGCTCCATGATCTTATCCTTCAATTCTTTTTGTTTTTGAGTTAGTTCATCAGTTGGTTCAGTGATAACTAGTTCTAGTGGTGGTGGTGTTATTTCCTCCCCGAGAGCTTCTTCTGGGAGTTCTACTATAATGTCTTTAGTTGTGTCTTGAATATCAGTTATTTCCGCTTGTGATATTGTTTTTTTGGTTTTGCAATTTGCCTGAAGTTTCCTCAAGTTCAACTTCACTAAACACTTTATTCCGTATAATAAATCGCCTTTGATCTGCTAGTCGTTGTTCACTAACATTTGAATCTGGATATTGTTGATTCCATAATTCATACATTCACTTTAAATAACCTCTTTTTTCTGGCTCTGTGTTGTAGTAATAGGCCATTGTGGCACAGTTTTCATCTGCACTATATTTTTGTTGTTTTGTTGGCTGGTCCACTTGTAGCCCACTTGTCAACGGATGTCCAGGGACCCCAACATCCGCCGCGGCCCTTTTTAACCCGCGCGACGACCAATGCGGTATAAAATTTTTATTCGTTTCTTTCACCATATTGTATGGGTTAGCGGGGTTTTTTTATGGGGCCAGGTTGCCAACCTGACCCCAACCTTCCTCCTTTCTCATCTCATCCGGGCTTGGGACCAGCAATGGCGGAGTTGTTGTTGTTGTTGTTGTTGTTATTACACAATTGTATCACAGCGGCCAGTTGTTTTGCCGGATTTGGCATTGGTTACTAGTCAGGCCCCACCCAGGGGCCTAGGACGTCGTAACGTATTTTCATAATATGCGTGCAGATCCAAGCAGTGCGGCTTTTTGCATTTGACTGATGGTGATTTTGTCAATTTTTAACTGTTTTAAATGTAATTCCAGTGCTTTTGGAATAGCACCCAGTGTGCCAATTACCACTGGAATTATCACTGCTGGTTTGTGCAATAGTCATTGAATTTCGATTTTTAAGTCCTGGTATCTTGCGATTTTTTCATGTTCCTTCTCGGCAACCCTGCTATCACCTGGTATTGCGATGTCTATGATTGTGACCTTATTTTTCTCAACCAGTATGATGTCTGGTGTATTATGCGCCAGTATTTTGTCCGTTTGTATACGGAAATCCCACAAGATCTTGACCATCTGATTTTCGGTGACTTTTTCAGGCTGATGTTCCCACCAGTTTGTTGCTGTTTTAATATTATAATTTTTGCACAAATTCCAGTGGATCACTTGTGCTACTGAATTGTGCCGCAATTTATAATCAGTCTGCGCGATTTTTTTTACAGCAGCTGAATATGTGATCAACAGTTTCATCAGCTTCTTTGCAAAGTCTGCATTTGGCATCATCAGAGGATTTTTCGGTTTTGGCCTTAATGGCATTTGTGCGGATAGCTTGTTCTTGCGCAGCCAGGATTAGTGACTCTGTTTCTTTCTTTAATGTACCTGTTGTTAACCATAACCAAGTTTGTTCACTGTCCACTTTATCTTTTATTTTTTCCAGAAATTGGTCATGCACTTGTTGTTTTTGTTGTTGTTGTTGTTATTATTATTACCAGTATATTTGTGTGTATGTGTGTGTGTGTGTGTATGTGTAGATAGATAGATAGATAGATAGATAGATAGATAGATAGATAGATAGATAGATAGAGATAGAGATAGAGATAGAGATAGAGATAGAGATAGAGATAGAGATAGAGATAGAGATAGAGATAGAGATAGAGATAGAGATAGAGATAGAGAATTTTTCTCTGCTTCTGAAAATGATACATTCTGACAATATACTATATTCAAAAATTTTGAATACAATAATAAAACTCCAAAAACAACCCTTCAAATGGTCATTAAACAACTTGTTGTAAATTGAAAACTAACTTTACATCAACCAGCTTTCCAGAGTCTTTCCATTTTGTTCCACATGAAGAAAATATATTGCTTGACTATAAGACCTTTGTCATGCCTATATTATGAAGTAGGAGATTTTATTTTATGCCAGAAAGACAAGAACAAGTGTCTTTTACTTGGATCCCCCCCCCCACTTTTCTGGAAGCAGGCTAATATAATGCTATAGGGCTTCTCATGGAAAAGAGCAGCTGGGTTCTTTTCATTCCTTTAGCTGGTGTAAGAGGCCTGACTGTCCTTCAGCTTGCTTCTTCAACCTTCGGAGATCAGCCAAGGTCAGGGCAATGATTTTGAAATGGTTAGGGCAAACCCAGAGTTGAGCTTGACTCTTGACTTCATAAATCTCAATGCCAGAGCTCAGTTCAACTCGCTGAAGGATCAGAGTGAAATACTACAGTGCTTGGATTTCCTACATTTTTTAGGTTTTTTTTAAAAAAAATTAAGCATTAGTTGCTCTGGCAGCCTTCTCAAATGTATTGCAGGCTTGTTTAATCAGTCACAGTCAAAGTGCTGACTGGGCCTAATTGTAGTATAGTAATCAGAGCACAAAGGAGAATGGGAGAAGGAAAATGCTGGTCCCAAGAAGCATGGAAGGCGAAGTCTTTTGTTCAGATCCAAACATTTAGACTCCCATTGGTTTCCTTGGGGGAACAGTAGAACTCCTGCCCTTCAACAAATATGAAAAATGAATAATCCCCATTGTTTACTTATGGGGTTATGCACTATATTTATGGGTCAATGAATAAAAGCTTGGCCAGAGATTACAGAAGTTGGCCTGCAGTTCTCATGATTCTTCTTCATTACCTAGGGTGAATGGGAGTTGGGGAACATATGATGTAAGCAATGCCTGGGGGAGCATATGATTTAAACAATACCTAAGATAATTTGTGTATCCAACATTATAACACTGCAGAGCTAATATTTTCGAAGGAAGCAAGGAATTAACAAATAGATAGTTGGGCTGTAGGTAAAACAGCCTCCAAATCTAATCAAATATAAATACCAATTATAAGTATAATGGGTACTAAGAAGAAGGAGGTTAAAAAACCTGGGTTGTTGGGAAGTCATAGAACAAACTTAAAGTTTTGTGTAAAACTCAAATATGTCTTTGCTTTTGAGGATCAGCTCACAGTTTTTCCTGTCATGGAATATATACAAAGAGTTCTTGGTCAAAATGGAGCTAAATCAGTGGTGGGATTCAGAGGTGGTTGCTTCCGGTTTGGCCTGGATTGGGTGAACCGGTAGTAGCGGTGGTGGGAGGGTCCGCCCACCCAACTGGACACCCACATGTGCAGAAGCATCACACACATGAGCTAACTGGTAGTAAAAAAAATGAAACCCACCACTGGTGGGATTTTAAAAAATTACTACCTGTTCTGTAGGCGTGGTTGGTAGGCATGGTGTGGCTTCGTAGCCATTGCTTGGTGGGCATGGCAGGGGAAGGATACTGTAAAATCCCCATTCCATCCCAATCAGCTGGGACTCGGGAGGCAAAGAATATATGGGGGTGGGACCAGTCAAAGGAGGTATTTACTGGTTCTCTGTGTTAGATACTAGCTTCAGTTATAATGGTTTCCACCAAGGTCCTCTGTTCCGGTGGGAACAGAGGTTTAATCTCATTGGTCGAAGGGTCTGACAGCTCCCTATAAAAGGGCTGCTGTCAGACTCAACCTTCGCTGGATTGTTCTTACTTGTTGTGTTATAATAAAGAGCTGTTGTTGCCTTTAGCCTGAGTGTGCCTTTCTATTACCCGATCTAACATCTGAACTACTCAAAATTTCCACTACAAGTTCTCCAGAACTGGTCAGAACTTGCTGAATACCACTTCTGGGTTAAACATCATATAAACCCAGTGAATCATTACTGAACTGATTGCTTCCAAATACTCTTTGCTCACTGACTGAATGTAGTTTGAATTGTTTCTTCTCTTAAATACATACAACTTAAGCAAACTATTTTTGAAGTTTGTTAAATTAAGGTGGCAACCCTGAGTGTTTTTGCAAATAAATACTGTTTCACTGAACTATGAATTATCTGATGCTTATGAGACTTTGATGTCCAGAGAATTATTGGTGTCTGACACTGGCAACAGGTCAAATCACTGAACATTCACATAAAATGGTTTCCCTTTTGTCAATTCATGCCATTGATTAAGTCATAACTTCCTATACTACATATTCCTATATTACAAAAAATATCTAGTATATCCAGACATTATCTACCCAGCCATACACTGTCTGCAAATAAACTATAAATATTGGTTTCACATCAGAGTCCATATGAACACATTGTTTATACTTTTGCATTTACTTATTTGCGGTTTTACCAAGTTGAAATATTGAAATATGACATCAAGCTCTAATCCAGATCAGAGAAAGCAAAGACAAATGGCAAATCATACACACACACACACACACACACACCCCTACCTTTTTAAAATACTTTGGAGTGTTTAAATGATTAGTTTTTCTAAATTAAGAAATGGATCTTATATACCTAATGACCAGTATCATCTTTAAAATATTAATTATTCATGAAATACATTCCTTTGTTGTTTTATTAAAGTTCCTTGGGTGGGTTGAATGATTGATGTTGCCTTAGAATTAGGTTTGGAGTTGCTTCATACAGATGTGTAGAATAGCGAATGCATAATTGTAATCAAAATACATACTATTGGATAGGTTTTTTTTCTCTAAGGAATCTGAAGTGATCAAGCAGAAATTGTTTCTTGTATTCTAATTCAATCAGGGCATATGAGTAACGTGTGCTGCTTTTCCCTCTCTATTATCTGAAAATATTTGTCAATTTTTTTAGACTCCAGTGTTCATTACATACATAGATACTAGAACTATTTAGTTAGTTAGTTAGTTAGTTTGTCAACCATGTACGAGATAACAGGTATAAATATACACATGGACATGAACACAGGAAGTGGGTATGAATAAATGAGGACAGTAGGACAGGGACAGTAGCCATGCAGGTGTGCTTATGCACACCCCCTTACAGACCTCTTAGGAATCGGGGAGGTCCACGGTAGACAGTTTAAGGTTAAAGTTATGGGGATTTGGGGATGTAACAACAGAGTCGGGTAGAGCATTCTAGGCATTGACCACTCTGTTGCCGGAGTCATATTTTCTGCAATCGAGTTTGGAGTGATTTACCTTGAGTATGTATCTATTGTTTGCCTGTGTATTATTGCGTGTATTAAATGCTGGTGTTTTTTTTTTAAATGATGTTGGTCTTTTTAAGGAAATGTCCATTTATCAAGCCACCAATAGTGTTATTGCATGTCTTCCATTCCAAAAATAAGCCTCCTTGAATTCAATTAGGCTTACTCTCCCGCACCCCTTCGTGTGGTTAACTATTGAATAAACCACAGATTTAGTCAAAATGAAACAAGCCATTTTGTGTGTAAGTTTTTTTTGAGAGAGTTTTCTGTTCCATGACAGGGACTTTACACAAGAGTTGATAACTCAGAAGTCTCTCAAAAACATCTGGTCAGAACTGTAGAGGGCTTGGTTCCTCCATTTTACTGAGAGCATCTGACACAGGAAGTCCATTAGTAGCATGGATATGAGTTATTGAAGGAATTTTTTAGCAATCTGAATTCAAAACCTGGCTAGCACAACCTAGCCTACAGAGGGATTTGAGGGAAGCAGATTTTATTCTGGAAAAGGTGTGGGACCAGAGTTGAAATCCTCCCGGTTCGGCCGAACTAGTAGAGATGAAGCTTCTAAGGATCGTGCAGCTCAGCTGTGAGCTGCACGATCATCGGAAGCTTCTGTCCCCCCCCTCCCCCGCTTTTTAAAGCACCTTTTCCTGCTTTAAAAGTTGGGAAGCTTCCAATGGGGGGGGACAGAAGTCCTCCCCCCATTTTAAAGCATCTTTTCCTGCCTGTTCGCCCAAATTGGCAGGAAAAGAATTGCTTTAAAAAGTGAAAAAAGTTGCCCATGCCCACCCAGTCACATGACCCTCCACAAGCCACACCCAGAGAACCGGTGCCAAAAAATAATAATTTCACCACTGTGTGGGACCTCTTGATTTTGCTTAGCCCTGGCATTATTGCCAATAGTGCAGAATGGTTGGCAATGTAATGTAACATCTGGAAGGCCAAATGTTTCTCATGCTCCCTCATTCTTGGGAGTCTAGGCATTTATTCTTAATTTTAAAGCAAGGTAACATTGGGGAACATTAAAGATTCAGATAGATAAATTCCTGTTTTGGGTGTTTGAAAATACTTGTACGCTGTGGAAGAACATATCAAAAAGCTTGTGTGTCAAGTTTAAAGAATCATATTTGAGTGTCTCCTTTCACTATCATCAGAGATATTATTGTCATTCCTTGATATTCCAAGGCAATCTCATATCCGCCACTTGCTATACCCAAGTGAATGTAATATCTTAATATCTGTAATACTTTGTTTCTTTTATTGAGAAGCCATGAATTAATTTGTTTCAATTTTTATGGCCACCCACCTCAATTTTATGACTCTGGGAAATGTTGCTGATTTCCAATTGTGTAACTGAAACTAGTTACTGTATATGCTGGTCTCTAAGTTTTCTAAAATCTTGTGGTTCGGTTTGCAACTCCGTGATGTACAAAAATATATGTATAAAGGGAAAGCTCATAATTTGCTTTATCGTGAGAACCAAACACAGAAATTAGATGAAAATTTATATGTTTTTTTAAAATTGCAAACTGATGTGGAAATAAAAATGATGGGATGAATTTAAGATTGGCAAGTTCACTCAGCCTGAATAGCCATATTTTCCATTACTTTAAAAGCCCAGAGGGTAAATCTTTGGCTTAAAGACTTCAGTGTTTAAAATATATTTCTATAGTGATTGTGGAGGAGTCTCTATACTGTGTGATCCATGTGTGTTATACTAGCAACCAAAAATGTATCTTCCTAACAGATTTCTAGAGTTTCTAATGTGGAAGCCAATTGGTAAAAGAGGAAGATGTGCTACCTCAGACAAACAAAAGTTGAACAAAGTGATTGAAGTATCTAAAAGGTGTTTTTTTATAAAAAAAACAATTATAAGGACTGTCATGGCTTCTTGTGTCAAGTGACCTGCATTTTTCTATATAGGAAATCTAAATGTGTCTTAATTCAGAATTTGGAAATGGAAAAGTGCAATATAAGAGAGACTTAAAGGAGACAACGTCAGTTTTGTTCAAACTTTGGTTTATTAAAATGAATTAATGTTTGTACGAATACTTCCCAACCCCCATTTTTATGGATTAAAGTCATTTCTCATTAGGCAATTTGCAAACCTATTGTTTGTCTTTCCTGTACATAATTAAGTTTATTTTGCCAAGTTCTATTATTAGCCCTAAATATGATGCAAACAAAAACTAGAATAAAACGTTCTGATTCTTGGTTCATAGAAGAAAAAGACAGGAAAGTCTTTATCTACTAACTTTAAATTCCTTTAAAAATGTTAGGAAATCAATCAGATCACCTGAAATTAGATAATAGTTCTAAATCTGAACTATGCATTATATTAATACAAGAAATGATCATTTGTTTGCCATAATATGAATCCAGCATTACAAATGCAGATTAAAAATCTCTGTTTTGACCACCTGAAGTTTATCTGAGTAACTGGGGACATTGTAACCAAAGTACAGGGTTGGGAAAGTATATAAATATTGTATTGCCCTCCAAAGCCATGAATGATGATCTAACACATCACAAAATACCCTTATTGGGTTTTTCCAAAGATGCTTTGTTTATTACAATCAAACAAACTGAAGGGAGTAACTGTAGTCAAGCAGAAGTTTTAAATTTATTGTAACCTTGGCATAGATTATCAAGAAAGCAAAGTTGTTTTAAAAAGAAAGGGGCCATGAAAAATAAGATGTTTTTCTTTTTCTTGGAAAGTGAAAGAATTAATTTTGGGAATCTGGATATCTTAGAGCAGTGTTTCTCAACCTTGGCAGGTTGACAATGGGTGGACTTCAACTCCCAGAATTCCGCAGCCAGCCATCCTGCCTAGGGAATTCTGACAGTTGAAATCTACCCATTTTCAAGAATGGTGTAATTGAAAATAATCCTGTTTTTATTTCATTGTAGCCAAAAGGGGGAACAGGAGTTCCTCAAATTATTTTAAAAAATCAATAAGTTGGTTATCACTTGGATCATGTGCCTAATTAGCAAAAGCAATGGCATTTAGACTTATATACTTCCCCGTGGCATTTATAGCTCTCTCTCTCTAAGTAGTTTATAGGGACACAGTGGCTCAGTGGCTAAGATGCTGAGCTTATCGATCAGAAAGGTTGGCAGTTTGGCAGTTCAAATCCCTAGCTCTGCGTAAGGGAGTGAGCTCCCATTACTTTAAGGTGACCAGACGTCCCAATTCTCGTGGGACAATCACGCTTTCGGACAATTTGTCCCTTGTCCCGGGGCGTTCTTAGAAAGACCCTATTTTTGTGACCGGACCCAATGGGGATTTTCTAAACCCCATTGAATCCAGAAGAGGGGAGAGAGACAGGGAGAGAGAGAAAGAGGGAGTGTGTGCACAGGAGTGGGGATTTTTTAAAAGTCCCATTGAATCCAGAGAAGGGGAGAGAGAGGGGGGGAGTGTGTGCACAGGAGTGGGGATTTTCTAAAAGTCCCATTGAATCCAGAGGAGGGGAGAAAGAGAGAGAGAGAGAGAGAGAGAGAGAGAGAGAGAGAGAGAGAGAGAGAGAGAGAGAGAGAGCGAGCACAGGAGTGGGGATTTTCTAAAAGTCCCATTGAATCCAGAGGAGGAGGAGAGAGAGAGAGAGAGAGGGAGGGAGAGAGAGAGAGAGAGAAAGAGGGAGTGTGTGCACAGGAGTGGGGATTTTCTAAAAGTCCCATTGAATCCAGAGGAGGAGTGTGTGTGTATTTGTGTGTCTGTGTGTATGTGTGTGTGAGAGAGAGAGACTATCACTGTTATAGCTTATGATTCTTGATGAATGTATTCTATTTTTTTTTAGGTACACCGAAGACAAATTCCTTGTGTGTCCAATCACACTTGGCTAATAAACTACTCTACTCTACTCTACTCTACTCTACTCTACTCTACTCTACTCTACTCTACTCTACTCTACTCTACTCTACTCTACTCTACTCTACTCATTTCTATTTCAATTCTAATAAGGAGTTTAGCTTCTCTCTCTTGAAAATGTAAGCTAGCATAATGCAAGCTAGCTTTAGCTTTCAAACAGTTCATTTAGTGACCAAACTTACAATGGCATTGAAAAAAGTGACTGATGACCATTTTTTACACTTAGCGACCATTTTTCACACTTAGTGACCGTTGAAGCATCCTCATGGTCACGTGATCAAAATTTTGATGTTTGGCAACAGATTCATATTTATGATGCTTTCAGTGTCCTGGGGTCATGTAATCGCCTTGTGTGACCTTTTGACAAAATATAAAATTTTTAATCAAGCCGTCCCCCCGCCCCCAGTCAATGGTGTCCCTCTTTACCAATCTGAAAATCTGGTCCCCTTACGTTATTTGTCCTAGCTCCTGCCAACCTAGCTGTTCTAAAGCATATAAAAATGCAAGTAGAAAAATAGGAAACACCTTTGGAGGGAAGGGAGTAGCGTTCTATGCACCTTTGGCTTTTAGTCATGCTGGTCACATGACCATGGAGACTTCTTTGGATAGCACTGGCTCTTTGGCTTTGAAACGGAGATGAGCACCTCACCCTAGAGTGTGAGCACATACCAGGGGTGGGTTTCTCGCCCCGTTCCAACCGGTTGGAACGGCGCCGGCGGTGTCCTCGTGCATGCGCGCACGCATGCGTACTAGCGTCTGTGCGATGCTCCAGCTGCTCCTGGAGGATCGCGCAGGCGCTGTGTGCATCCTGCGCATGCGTGGAAGCGCAAAACTCGTTAAAACCGGGTAAGGAGCGCAGGTGGGCGGGTGCGCCCTTTGCCGTTCCCGGAAGTTACTTACTTCCGGGTTCGCCAACCAACTGGTTCGCAGGGACCGCCGCGAACCGGTTGAAACCCACCCCTGGCACATACGTAACACATATGTGCGAGGGGAGCCTTTACTTTAAGTAGTTTACAACGTTAGCATATTGCCTCCAACAATCTGGGCTCACTTTACAGTACTGACTTTGGACGATTGTAAGGTTGAGTCAACTTTGAGCCTTATCAGGACTGAGTTCCAGGCTGCAAGCAGAATTTGCCTGCGATACTGGATTCTGACCACTGTGCCCCCAGGGCTCCAAACTAACCAAATTGCAACCTTCTGGACTATGAGAGCTTCCTTTTTACATCACACACTTCCTGCCTCCCTTTCTTTAAATTTCCTTTGAACTAAGCCTAAACTGTGGTTCTATTAATTTGTTGAGCTTCTTTTGCAAAGGTCTTCCTTGTTCAGTTAATGGTCAAATATTCTTATTAAAAGTTCATTAGATGGCAGGAGTGTCCTCATCAGAGGTGGGTTCCAGCCGGTGGTGGGTTTCAAATTTTTTTAGAACCTCTTCTGTAGATGTGGCCTGCTTTGTGGGAGTGGCTTGCTGGCCATGTGACCAGTTAGAGTGGCTTGCCAGCCATGTGACCAGGTGGGTGTGGCTTGCCAGCCATGTGACCAGGTGGGTGTGGCTTGCCAGCCATGTGACCAGGTGGGCGTGGCCAACTTGTAAAATGTGGTGAAACTCACTTAATAATGCTCTTGCTTAGCAACCAAAATGTTGGCTCAGGAACTCTGGCATTTGAAGCACACAAGTCTTAAAGCTGTCAATTTACAAGACCCTTGCACCCCTAACCCTTTAGGGGAAAAAAACCCAGGGGTGTTCAAACTTGACAGCTTTAAGACTTGTGGACTTCAACTCCCAGAATTCCTCCTCTCGCTCTTCATCTTGATGATGTGCTGATGGGCGGGGGGAGGGAGCTGGAACCAGTTCTAAATGGCACTGTAGATTTGTGGAACTTATAGAAGAGGTTAGAACTGGCAGGAACCCAGCCCTGTTCCAGGTTCTTCTACTGCCAGTTCACTGAGGGACGTGCTTTGTTTGTATGTGCTTCAGGCAGGTGGGCACTTCAGGTGGGCGTGTGTTTTGGGCGTGGCATGCTTGATGCGTGCTATGTGTGCATGCATAGTAGTAAAAAATTGCTTCTGCGCATGAGTAGAAGCAAAAAACAAGATGGCGGCTCCTACAGCGCTGCTGATAGAACCGGTTCAAGGGCATAGCTGGCCGAGTTACTACCTACTCGGCCGAGCCCGTCTGAGCTGGTAGGAACCTACCCCTGGTCCTCATCCCACATAGGAACTGTATATTCCTATTCTTAAATCAAAACATCATGGGCCTCTTTAATGACCTGGGAACTTATGATGCTAGCATACGGCTGACATTCAGAGTGATTTCCCATCCATGAGCTCTTATGAACTTGGGTTACGTTTCCTTAACGTTGTTCCTAGAACTCCCTACAGTGCATTTGGCAACATAAATGCTTTGCTGAAACAAGGGGTTTTAAAGTATTTTCAAAGGAAAAGGAGAGGTAGTTGTTCTTAAATCATTTGCCTGATGTAAAGCAGGTTTTGTGTTGACTTGGCAAATGCCAGGAGAAGAGTCAAGATGAAAGGGATGACAGAAATGTCAGCATTTTTGAGGCTCCCTACCTCTCTTGCCAAATGAATCAAAATCGGCAGCAAAGTTAGCTGGGGGGGACAAAAATAATAGGGAGAAAATCTGCAAGATAACATCTGTTCAAGTGTCAAAATTCATTAATGAAAAGTTGGGGAAACCTGCAAGCCCACTCAGGGTAGTTGTAAAATCTGTGATTCTCAGCATATGTGCAAGTCAAGATCACATTATCATTTTTCCTCCCATCAGATGCAATTGCATCCAACAGATCAAAAGAATTCTGGTGCAGCTTAAGGAGCATATGAAAATGCTTTACGCATGTCGTTACTCAGGAACTGTTTTAAAACTGTTTTTAGCTTTGTTGTAGTATGTTGCCCAGAATCACTTCTTTTTGTGAGAAAACAGTTATATAAATTTGATAAATATATAAACAAACCCTAGGGGCTTTCTGCTTAGAAATTGGATTGCAAATGCAATAGATGTTGAAAATGCAAAATAAAGCACAGTGACATCATCACATTGTAAACAAATATGGAAGCAGATTTTAAATCATCTTTTAATGGTATATTTGCATGGATCTACAATCTACAATCAGATCTACAATTAGATCTACAATCCCTTTCAGTATAATGTCTATGATTTGAAGAAGAGAAAAGATATTAACATTAAACAGGCATGTAAAACCCCCTTTCTCTCACTAATTATTAGTGAAATAATTGTTGCAAGTTGTTTTTCCTTCCAGCCATATTCTGAACATTACTCACTTCTTGCGTGCCAAATTTGTCATGTGAGAACCACGTCCATCCTACAAAATACATTTGTATGTTGTAGTTACATGAGTGAATCTTGGAGGGACTGTCGAAGAATGGTTAAGAGGACAGAAAATATGCAGATCTTATTTCGAAGTAGTAAAGCACGTAAAATGTGCCCTTAGGTCCTGCTGAATTATTTGATCACAACCATATAGAAAATCATTTCTTGCTTCACTTGGCTTTTCCTCTTGTTCATACAAAAACTACTCTAAACCACAATGAAGCATTACTTGGTTTGCCTTCCTGTTTCTACAACAGTCAACCA
The DNA here is from genome assembly GCF_051295495.1 of Thamnophis sirtalis. Lineage (NCBI taxonomy): Eukaryota > Metazoa > Chordata > Lepidosauria > Squamata > Natricidae > Thamnophis > Thamnophis sirtalis. Next base: position 21,188,019 of record NW_028261384.1, on the reverse strand, counting down.
GATTCTCCAACCACCGTTGTTGCTCTAGAGCTATAGTTCCTGACATACTACCTTGAGATCTTCAAGGAGCAAATGCCAGCACTTGTACCTACTGACTACACCAATCTCCATTAATTTTCCTCTTTCTAAAGTCCACGAAACCTGAGTAACACAAAACAACTATCTTTAATTAATCTACCAAGTTTGGGATAGGGACCTCAAATAAACTTATCATGGAATTGTTTCTTATTTTTAAGCGAAGACCACCAAAACAAAAACTCCAGTGGAATGACTGAGTTCATTGAATGCATGAGTGTTCATTTTGGAATACTCACCATATCAGTCAAAAGGAAAGCATATCAATTAAACAAACAAACAAACAAATCTTTCTTAGAAAAGAAACAATGTCAAAATGCATGTATGTTGTAAGGCTCACACAACACCATCTATATTTAGGAAAGTTACATTTTACATACAAAATACCAATAGTCCTTGACTTAAAACTGCTTATTTAGTGATTGTTTAAAATTACCTGAAAATGGTGGCTTATAACCATTTTTCACATGTTGCAGCATCCCCAGGTCACGTGACCAAAATTCAGACTCTAGGCAACTGGCTCATATTTTTGGTCGCAGTGCCCTGGGATCATGTGATCAGTTTTTGCAACCTTCTGATATGCAAAGTCAGTGGGGAAGCCAGATTCACTTTACAACTGTGTTACTAACTTAACAACTGCACCAGAAAGGTCATACAATTGGGCAAAACTCTCTTGACAACTGCCTAATTTAGCAAGAGAAATTTTGGACTTAATTGTGGTTGTAAGTTGATATGTACATGATAAGAAAAAAATGAAAACAGTAGGTGAGGCTGTCATTAAAAAGGTAAAATTATGCTGGAACTGAGTCACACCAGTTTATATGCAACATTTACAGAGACTGGATATGAATTGATCTGTGTATTTCTAGTTTGGGGCTACTGGTCTCTCATAATATTTCTATTTATATTTTATGTCATTCTTCTAAATCTTACCAGAACTAACACAAAGCACTTGGCAGGAAAAGAGGGAAAATAGGAGTGGTGAGGCTCGGATTACTGTGTTGAAATTATGGTTTGCTTACACATAATCTGGCTTATTTTGAAGGCACCAGAGCTTTTTCCCTTGGGTCTCTTGTTTCACACTGCAGGGTGCTCTGACCTTTACAAAACTTTGATTTGGGAATTGATTGCCTTGGGATACTTATGAATGATGCCATAAATTCCATGAAACTGCAGGAAGTAGTTAGGAAAAGACATATAAACCCTAATCTTCTTTGACATCTCTCAGGGTCACTGTAAGCTTAGCGCTTTTTCTATGTCAACATCAATGGCCACCAACTGTGAGCGGAATTTTCTTTCTGCAGCAAGGGTTCTCCACTTGAGTAGCTCGCGGGTCATAATTTCAAAGGAGTTAAGGGGAAGTAAGTCATTTTGTATAAAATAGTTAAGTTTGAATGATTATTAGAACCAAATGGAAAAAAATATGGTGCTACCCTCCCTCCTCCCAGATATTAAGTACAAGATATAAAAATAATTTATCCGCCTGGCATTTGCAAGCAGTGAAAAAGAGAAAATTACATGATGTCAGGGTTCCAAGTAACACCCCCAATGAAAGAAGACTCCGAGGATTGAAGTTCCATTTTATTAGAGACGTCATATTGGCACACCTGGGAAAACACAAATCCAGGTTTTTCCCACCCAAATTAAACTCCAAGCCCCTGCCCAACACCCACATGTCCGTCACATGGTCCAATCACGCACCATCCCAGGTGCAGGGCAAGATGTCCTTGACTCTCTGAGAAAGGAATGTAATTATGACTATCTGTCTGTCTGTCTATCTATCTATCTCTATCTCTATCTCTATCTCTATCTCTATCTCTATCTCTATCTCTATCTCTATCTCTATCTCTATCTCTATCTCTATCTATCTATATCTATATCTACATCTATCTATCTATATCTATCTATCTATCTATCTATCTATCTATCTATCTATCTATCTATCTATCTTCCATATATATATATATCTTCCATACTTCATATAATCCCACTCTCATTTTCCCACAGCATTGAATGTGGCAGGCCTAAAGGCCTAATGCAAAAGATGGCTTCCAGGCCTGACACATAAATGGACAGTGGATTATGATTGTAACAAACCGGCATAGTATGAATGAGCAAAGGGCTATACAAGCAGAAGTCAAGAACTAAACATACCCATATATCCCTTGCCTTCCATGCATTTGCACTTACTCCAAATACAGCACTCATCTGTGTTTTCTTATTTATTTAGTGTATGGCATATAATGTCAGGGAAATCTACAAATGCTAGACACAATGCAATCCTGACAACCTTAATTGCTACTTTACTCTGTTTGGCGCTTGCGTCTTTATCCTTGGTCATCATAGGGAGCAAACTAGCTTAAACCAGCTGACTAGCGGTACTTGGCTTGCTGGCTTTCTAGGCTCCTCTGCCATCTTGCCTCGCCCTCACCTCATGTTGCATTGTCTTGTGTCTGGCCAGGTCCAGTGCCAGCTTCTGCTCTCCACATGTACATGAACGCAGCTAGAAACTACCAATTTATCTGCTTGCAGTATTGCATGCTTTCAAACTGGGCAGGAGCTAAGGAAGAAATGATGGGAGTCCATGCTTCTCATGCGGCTGGGCTTGAACTGCTGGAGTGTAGACCATTTCTGGTTGGCAGTTTCAGAGTCACTGAGCTGCTGTGCCACCATGACTCCACCCTATGTTTCCTTTCTAGACAGAAAGAAGGATGAAATAATAAGTTCCTTCTTCCTGGTTGTAGACTTTAGGAGAAACCCTCTCATACTACCGATGCTTACAATACTAGACAACACAGTATCAACAGTAGAGACCTTCAAAGTTCTAGGTTCTATCATATCTCAAGATTCAAAAACATCACCAAAAAAGCACAACAGAGAATGTTCTTTCTGCACCAACTCAGAAAGCTCCAACTCCCCGAGGAGCTCCTGATACAGTTCTGCAGAGGAATTATTGACTCTGTCATCTGCACCTCTATAATTGTCTGGTTTGGCTCTGCAACCCATATAGACTTAAGAGGATAATTACAACTGCAGAAAAATAATTACTACCAACCTGCCTTCCATTGAGGGTCTGTATACCGCACGAATCAAAAAGAGGGCTGTGAAAATATTTACAAAAAAATTGAATTGTTTCAATTCCTACCCTCAAAACGACAGTATAGAGCACTGTACATCAGAACAACTAGGCACAAGAACAGTTTTCCCCCAAACACCATCACTCTGCTAAACAACTAATTCCCTTAACACTGTAAAACTATTTACTAAGTCTGTATTACTATTAATCTTCTCATTGTTTCTATCACCCCTCCTCTCTCTTATGACTGTATGACTGTAACTTTGTTGCTTGTATCCTTATGATTTATATTGATTGTTTCCTAGTATGATTTGATTGCTTATTTGTACCCCATGACTGTCATTAACTGTTGTACCTTATGATTCTTGATGAATGTATCTTTTTTATGTACACTGGGAGCATTTGCACCAGTGGTGGGTTCTGGATACCATTGCAACCGGTATGGTGCAACGGAGCCTGGCGTCCACCACATGAATGCGCATAGCGTGCGCATGCATCCTTACCTCCTGCGATGCACTGTGTGACACTCCAGCTGCTCAGTGGAGCATCAAGCAGATGCCATACGCTGCATGTGCAGAAGAGCTCAAATGCAGGTAAGGAGGGTTGGCGGGCAGGTAAGCCCTCCAGAACACCATACTGGAATGGTACCCAGTGCTGCCAGCAGGCACCGGTACGCCCATACCGGGATGTACCACCTGCAACCAACCACTGATATGCACCAAAGACAAATTTCTTGTGTGTCCAATCACACTTGGCCAATAGAGCTGAGGGGGCACAGTGGTTAGGGTGCAGTACTGAAGGCCACTACAGCTGACTGTTATCTGCAGTTCAGCGGTTCTAATCTCACCGGCTCAAGGTTAACTCAGCCTTCCATCCTTCCGAGGTAGGTGAAATGAGGACCCAGACTGTGGGGGCGATATGCTGACTCTGTAAACTGCTTAGAGAGGGCTGAAAGCCCTATGAAGTGGTAGATAAGTCTAACTGCTATTGCTATAAAGAATTCATTTCTTTATAGCAATAGCATTTATAATAGCATTTATAATAGCATTATAAAGAATTCATTTCAATTCTATTCTATTCTAGTGATATACTGCAGTTTTTCTTACTCAAACAGAAAGTTAGCCTAGAGATCTAATAAGAGTTGTGTTCAGAACCCAGAGCTCAGTTCAAGTGCTGATGGGGATTTCCAGGGATTGAGCCAGAGGCAGCTATCAAATGGGAGTTAGGAATATGGCTTTAGAGCAAGAACGTCCTAAATAAAGTTAGGCTGAAGAGATAGAACCAGGAAGACCATTATTCATAACTTTAGCTTTCAGTAGTCCGTCTCGTTGCTAGACGGAAGAGTTAAGCCTATATTCTGGGTTTAGGCCCACTGTGGGAAGTACTCTTTTTCAGGCCATGGAAGTGTGGTTTAACCTCAGGCCATCCCTGAGTTGATTTTGGCTAAAACTGACCTCTTTTTTCTCAGCCTTTATTGTTTTTCATATTTGCACTAGTCTAACCCTGCCAATTAAACGTGTCATGTGAACATTGCCCTTCAGTAATCAACAGCTCTCTTGACCGGGCATGAATTTTCCAAAGGAAGCTCCAAGCTGTGTTAGGAAGAATCAGGTTTCCTCCCACACAAATTCTGATTGCAGAACTGATTCAGCATAAGTTTCTCTATTCTTCTTCTCGATTGGAAAGAGTCACTTTCCCCACACTCTGGTGGGTACTGCATTCTGGAAACAGAGAGGAATTCCCTGCTATTAACAAATAGTAAACAAATAGTAAACTTTAATAAACTTCTGTTATTAAATTTCTGATGCATTCTGTATAAAGACCTTTAAGGAGAATCAGTGTGATCAAGACCGTCCATCATAATCAGAACAAATTCACTGCTTGACATTTTCCTTGCCAATATTTCCATCCAACTAACTTGTCAGAGCCTGTGATAAAAAAAGTATTAGAAACCTTATCCTGTAAATTATATCCTGATCAAGAACTATCTGTACCCCGTCACCTTTTAATCAATGTTTGGCTGAGATCTGAGCAACAGAGTATGAAGAGTACTTGAAACAGATTAAAATAATTATTTACAAGCTGATTCCTCTGAGAGAAATACAGTTGTTTTCATCAAATAATCATGACTTTTCCCTTGATTTTTCAACTGACTATATCTCAATAGAGCTTCAAGCTGAATATGCCCCACCCGGATTTCTAATGTTTTAGAATTTCATACAGGCATTCATTTCTATAAATTGTTACAAGTTTAATCTTTCCATATTTTTTTTGGATTTATGCTTAACTAATTACACAACCATGCTCCTTTGGTAAATATATTGTGAGTGGATTTCTCCATATTAGTTCATGTTTGCACTGATTTTTTGAATCGTTGGACAATTCCACAAATAACATCCTGCCCATGTCTTCAGATAGGAGGTGGTATTCAGCAGGTTGTGACCAGTTCTGGAGAACCGATAGCATAAATTTTGAATAGTTCAGAGAACCAGTAAATACCACCTCTGACTGTCCCAGCTGATCGGGAGGGAATGGGGATTTTGCAGTAACCTTCCTCTGGAGTGGAGAGGGAATGGAGATTTTACAGTATCCTTTCCCTGCCACACCCACCATGCCATGCCCACCAAGCCATGCCATGTCCATCAAGCCATGCCACACCCACAAAGGCATGCCACACCCACCAAAGCATGCCATTCCCACCAAGCCATGCCACACCCACCAAACCATGCCACACCCACCAAGCCACACCCACAGAACTGGTAGTATAAAATTTTGAATCCCACCACTGCTTCAGACATTTTCAGAAACTGAATATCATGGAGACGACAAATGTGGGGAAGTGGTGGTCATCCAGGAGCAAGTGAACTATAGTTCCCAACACATAAACCCTATTTATAGGATTTTAATTATGGCAATCACAAGAAATCTGAAACCTTATGGAAAGTTATGTTATATTATCATAGCTGGTAAAGCATTGATATGGCTCTGACTGGTCCTAGAACATGAAATTATTGGAGAATTGTTTTAACCTATAGAAGATTGTATGTGTATGACATGTACTTGTGTTTTTAAAACCTGGTATCATAGCGAATTACTAAAAAATTCTCTATAAAGAATAAAACCTACTTCATGTAGTCTGGTGGGTGTTCAATCATTTGACTTGCCTCACATCATTGAGTGAGCATGAATTATCTTAGGTCTGCATACAAAATGTATAATGAAGTCAATGTATATAAATCTCATAATAAAGTTAAAAAATACAAGCTATGTATACGCTATGTATATTTCTTTATATGAACACAAATTGAGCTTTTACAGCATGAACACATTCAGGCAGAGGTTGAAATGCCCACCCATCATCCTTGAATAGAAAATTATACCACTGTGAAGCTGGCTGTGTTCAATATTGAGACAACTGAAGAAATATTTAACACCACTGGTGAAATTCAATTTTTTTTACTACCAGTTCTGTGGGCGTGGTCCTGGTGGTCCTGGTGTGGCTTGGTGGGCGTGGCAGGGGAAGGATATTGCAAAATCCCCATTCCCACCCCACTCTGGGGCCAGCCAGAGGTGGCATTTGCCGGTTCTCCGAACTACTCAAAATTTCCGCTACCGGTTATCCAGAACCTGTCAGGACCTGCTGAATTTCAGCCCTGTTTAACACCATTAAGCAAACACTACCTTAGGCTAAAAGGGAGGAGGGAATGAGAAAGCAAATTAAAACTAATTCTACTTTGATTTCCTCCTCCTCCCCTTTCTTCTTCTTCTTCTTCTTCTTCTCCTCCTCCTCCTCCTCCTCCTCCTCCTCCTCTTTCTCCTCCTCTTCCTTCTCCTTCTCCTTCTCCTTCTTCTATATTTTACTCCTTATAATACATTATGCAGAAAAAGTTTGGAAGAAATTTCAAATGACTTATCTATGAACTTGCTAGATTTATTTGCTTACAAAGACACTTTCTTAGACAAAGTCCATTCTTCCCACATCATCTCTGTGGACTTATTCCAAAAATCTTTTGAAATAAGTTATGTCAAAAAATGAAGCTCAAAACCACAAGATTGAATCTTGTAAATGAGGCGATTATGAATCTCCATCTACTCTGAATGGTACCAACTACATAGAGCAAAATCAAAGGAGCATCTGCATTATGGTATGTGAGTTCCTCTCTCTGTCTAGTTGCTATCTAGATATTATCTTGCAGGTTAAATATACTTTAAATACTGTAGTAGTATTAGCCCTCCCTGAACAAAATTACAGACTGCTTATTTAATTCTTCCCAAATGTATAGTCAAGGATTATAGTAAAACTATATCAATCAAGCACAAAGTTATCCAGCCAACATGTCTTATTTACAATCTTATTGCTTTACTTGAACACATAATTGGAAATAAATATATTAGTAAATATGTGCCTAGTGAATTTTTCTGTGGAGGAGTGCTTGTTCTTGATATTGGCTTTTGTCAATCTTAAAATTGTCCCAGGTTGTCAGGCAGCTCTCTGAGGTAAAACAAGTCTATGTTACGGCCTGCATGGAAACACATTTCTTGTAAAGACAAATTAAAGAAACCAGGAAAAGCAAATGTTCATAGAATCTAACCATTTATGGCTTCCCAGCTGGGGAAATCACTTACTGTCCAGATTGAGGAGCACCCATGTAAAAAAATAAAATAAAAATAAATAGCAGACACTGTTTTTCCAATGGCATAAACTCAAACTATGCAGAAAGCTGCAACATTTATGTCAGAAAAGGTTTTTTATTTCTTTTGGCAGGCTAAATAACTGGAGAACATGGTCAACAAGAATTCTACCTCTTGTCTCATAATAACAAGCACAATGTGATGCTGGATTTAAGATGATTTACTACACAAAGGGCACTATCTCTATTGAATCTTCAAGCTCTTGGACTACTACTCCTTCACTCTACTCTCTTTTCATTTGGAATGTTTTCAAATAGGGCTTTTGTTGGAGGTCATCCTAACTGATCCTGCTTGTGAGTTAGTACACAACCTTTCTCACCCTTCAGATGTATTGAAGGACAAGTCCAGGGTGAAATTCAGCAGATTCTGACAGGTTCTGGGGAACTGGTAGTGGAAATTTTGAACCGGGAAATATCACCTCTAGCTGACTCCAGAGAGGGATGGGAATGGGGATTTTGCGATATCTTTCCCCCAGGAGTATGGAGGAAATGGGAATTTTGCAGTAAGCTTCCCCTGGAGTGGGGATGGAATGGGGATTTTACAGTATCCTTCTGCTGCCCTGCCCAACAAGCCACGCCTGCAGAACCGGTAGTAAAAAAAATTGAATTTCACCACTGGATGTCCCTAAATTCTCAAGCCAACAGCTAGAAAATAACAGCTCGAGGAGTCCTGACCTGTCCTCATTAATGGATCTAGAACCCTTTCCATACTAGAGCAGCTAAAACAGTTTCTCTAATCTACCTATTGGACATAACAGGATATATACTGCATTTTTCTGAGGGAACTTCCTGTGTAGAACCCTAAGAACATCATCATTAAGCTTTCTGAAGCAATGCAAGGCTCACCTGTGAAATTCATAGGGAAAAAAATCAGGTGATGGATTTCCATGATCTGTCAGGCTTAGTGGGAAGGGAACTGTTTTATGGAAGAACCACATATCTTGTGATAAAAATGATCTCCCTATATGATTGGGCAACACATTAGGAGATGAGACCTTATAAACGTTTTCTAGTGAATCCCTTCTTCAAAAGTTTTCCCAGTAAAGATAATTATGATAATCGTCAGTCAAACTGAACTTCCTCAATACACACACACACACACACACACACACACACACACACACACACACTCTACCATCACCACCACATATCACATACCACAAGACCAATCTGTCTCTGGGGAGTTCTCAAGCATTCACTAAGATTTCTCCTTTTGTTCTAGTTCCAAGAAAAATGAAAAGATACTTTTGATATTCCTATCCAGAGTCAATATGGAAGCTAATTTTCTAGACTCCAAAGGAATTAAGTGAACTTTTAAAAATACATACATAGACAGTGAGAGAAGAAAAGGGGGAAAATCATGCAGAATTCAGATTAAATCAACTCAATTTCTGCTTATGTTTTCTGTGGAAAACGTCTGCTCAGATTCACCGTTTTATGAAGTTTTTCCAAAGATCACAACAATGACAGATTGTGGTCAGCATTCACTAGTATTCAGGGCTGCTGTCCTACCATTATTCAAATGAAACAACCAACTTGAGCCTGCAGATTCTGGCAAATGAAAAAAAAAAGGCTGCTGAGTAAGGTTGCCATCATGGTAGAAGATGCCCCTCAGTTACCTGTGTTGGAGTAAAGTTCAGGTGATCACCTTTAGCATCAGGCTGGGCAACACCATTTTTTGCAACTACTTTGGGGTTAATTACACTATCTGTGTCTATTTGCAGCACATTTGTCCAACATGGTGACTTTCAGATATAAGGTTGCGCAATTGGCAACTCTAAATCTCAACTAACAAATGCTCTGTGGCAATAAAAATCAGAATACCAAATAAAAGTTGGGCAGAAACATCCTTGTAGATGACCCACACTCTGTCAAGGACCTAGGAGTACTCATCTCACACAATCTAAGCCTCAGAGCTCACTGTAACAGAATTGTCAAAAAGGCATTAAGAGCTGTTAACCTAATTTTGTGAAGGTTCTTCTCCAGCAACAAGGTACTGCTAACTAGGGTATGCAAAACCTTTGCCAGACCAGTTCTCGAATACAGCTTGTCTGCCTGGAATCCACACTGTATATTGGACACTAATAGGTCTAGAGGTATTTCATGAGAAGAGTCCTCTACTCCTCTGCTCACAATAGAATCCCTTCTATCCCTTAATTGGCCTTCTGCCAATTACCTCCCTGCGACCAATTAGATCTCATAGATTGGGCCTCCTCCGAGTTCCATCTGCCAGCCAGTGCCGGCTGGCAATTACAAGGAGGAGAGCCTTCTCAGTAGTAGCTCCGACCCTTTGGAACGATCTCCCCGTGGAGATTCGTACTCTCACCACTGTCCAGGCCTTCCGCATAGCCCTTAAGACCTGGCTAGCCCGTCAGGCCTGGGGACAAAGATAATTGCCCCTCCCGAATGATGAATGAATGTTGCTCATTATTTTATTCTATGTTTGTCTACGTTATTGTTTGTATATCCCTCCCTTGATTTTATGTAAGCCGCCCTGAGTCCCCTCAGGGAAAAGGGCGGCCTATAAATGTTAATAAACCTAAAAAAAACCTTATGCCACCAGGCTCAAAATTTTGGGCTTGGACAATCTGGAACTGCGCCACCTGTGGTCAGACCTAAGCATAGTACACAAAATTGTCTGCTACAACGCCCTACCTGTCAATGACTACTTCAGTTTCAACCACAATAATACAAAGGCAAACCATCAATGCAAACTCAAGGCAAACCACTTCAAACTCGATTGCAGAAAATACGACTTCAGCAACTGAGTGTTCAATGCCTGGAATGCTTTACACGACTCCGTTGTTACATCCTCAAACCCCCCACAGCTTCAACCTTAAACTGTCTGCTATGGACCTCATCCACCAACGTGCCTTCCACCCCTGTCCTACTGGCCCCATTTACTTGTATTCATGCCCTTTGTTCATGTCCATGTTCATACTTATACCTGCTATCCTGTACATGTTTGACAAATTAATAAATAAATATGACATAAATGGTTATCCTGATAAAAGATTATGGTATCTGAAGTCCGACACATCTGGATCAGTGATGGGTTTCAGCCAGTTCACACCTATTTGGGAGTACAGGTTAACTTTCTAAGCAGTTCAGAGAACCGGTTGTTGGAAGAAATCACCTTGTGTTTTTTTCCACTTTACAGGGTTAATCCTATAAGGAAGGCAGGAAGGAAACATCTTTATTGGCCTGCTTACAGAAACTGCGTCTTCGGTTAACCCTTATTCTATTGTAACAGCTAAGGTGAAGCGCCCATCAAAGTGAGTGACATTGAGTTGGCCACGCCCATCCAGTCACATGACCACCAAGCCATGCCTACCCAGCTGGTCATTAGGGGAAAGAAACGGTTGTTAAATTATTTGAATCCCACTACCGATCTGGATGGCACTAGAGTGGGGAAGGCTGGCATAAATGCAAATCTGCCAGAAATTTAAACACCCCCCCCCCAACCTATTAGCATAAGCAGGAAGTTTAGCTGTTCAGACTATGGATATACAGCCTGATCTTAAAGTGACATCCTACATTGCCCAATTTTTCTTGTGTTTGGTTTGGAATGAATGGCTTGTGTGCACAGTACATGCCCTGAGCTTACGATCCTATTCTTCTCTCTAAATCAAAACATGTCTGTTTTAAAATATGTGTCTTTCATGGCCAACCCACACAAATGTTCATCACTGCAAGTATGCCCCATCATAAATGTATGCTAGATGCTTATACCATTGTGCTGCTGGTGATAAAGGATGTTTTCTTTTGCTGACACTGTACTTCAAGCCCCATGGAAGTGATTTCCTCCCTTATGATTGCTTAGTGAATAACATTTCCACAACTCAAAATGTGCACAGCAAGCATACTGGATATTTTTTAGAGTTGGATTGGAGAGGGGGGAAACTTGGCCGCACTTGGAAAGAATTTGAACAGATGTTTCCAAGCAAAGATACAAGTACTTTCTTGTCTTAAAGGCATTCCCTTGGGTGAGACAAGGATAAAAGACCAATGGTGAGTTTTTTGCATTGTAATTATAAAAGGAATACTCATGTTGCAGACCTAAGTAACCCCTGCTGCTAGTTAGAATTTACATGACATAGAATAGTAAAAACTGCTTCAAATGTATTTTTTTTTTTTGGTACAATGGTTTTGTTGATTTCTGGCCTTCCAAGGAATTCCCAGTGTGGTATACAACCTAAAAATTATGTGCACAGCAGAAATTCAATTTAAATAACAGCAACATTCTAGAACATGATACATTTCAGTAGTGTAACACTGCAGGCTGTTTTAATTAAGAGGAAAGTGTGAGAACAAAGCTGTAAAACATTTGCAAATCGTATTGATGGTGCTCAACTTAGAACCATTTGTTCAGTGACTTTTCAAAGAGATAATGGCACTGAAAAAATGACTCATGACTGGTCCTCCCCTTATGATCATCCTCACAGTGATATCATCAGAATTTGGGCACTTGGCAACCAGTATGAATTCATGACAGTCACCCAAGGTCACGTGATCCCCCTTTGCAACCCCCCCCCAACCATCTTACTAGAGCCGAGATGGCGCAGTGGTTAGGGTGCAGCACTGCAGGCCACTTCAGCTGACTGCTAAGCTGCAGTTCGGCGGTTCAAATCTCACCGGCTCAAGGTTGACTCAGCCTTCCATCCTTCCGAGGTGGGTAAAATGAGGACCCAGATTGTTGGGGGCAATATGCTGACTCTGTAAACCGCTTAGAGAGGGCTGAAAGCCCTATGAAGCGGTATAAAAGTCTAACTGCTATTGCTATTGCTATTGCTATCTTCCGACAAGCAAAATCAATGGGGGAAACCAGATTCACTTTAACCACTACATGATGAACTTACCTGCAGTGATTTGCTTAACAATCATGGCAAAAAATTGGACACAACCCGCTTAACAATTGCTTTGCTTAGTAACAGAAACTCTGGTCCCAACTGCTATCATAATCTGAGGACTACCTATATTAGAGCAGAAGTGGCTAGATTGCGGTACTGCGGGCTATTCCTATGACTGCCGGCTGCCTGCAATTTGGTAGTTCGAATCTCACCAGGCTCAAGGTTGACTCAGTTTTCCATCCTCCCGAGGTTGGTAAAATGAGGATTTTGGGGGGCAATAGGCTGACTCTGTAAACCACTTAGAGAGGGCTACAAAGCAGTGTGAAGCAGTATATACCAGTGGTGGATTTCAAAAATTTTCACTACTGGTTCGGTGGGCCTGGCTAGGTGGGGGGGTACTGAGTGGGTGTGGCCAATTTGACATCACTCACACCCATGCCCATTCAGTCACATGACTCCCACCAAGCTACGCCCACAGAAAAAGGTAGGAAAATTGTTGAAGTTTTTCTTTACCTGTGCAAGAGATTTCCCTACACACAACAGCTGAGAGACGGTGGCAGTGGGGCGCAATTTGGGAGTGACAGATGGGGCAGGGGATGGGACAGGGTGGGGAGGGGCGGGTCATGAGATGAGCATCTTACTAGAGACTGGCAGCTCTGGATCTTTTTCGGGGCCTTCTTTAAAAAAAAAAGAGCTTGAAAACTTCCCAGGATGCTTTGGGAGGGAGAAGTAGGGTAGCGTCACACCCCACCCCCCCCGCCTGGGCACCTGCAGCCTTGGAGAAACTCTTGATCACTGGACAGTAAAGAAAAATTGTTAATTGCCTTGCACTCACAAGAAAATTTTCTATATGTGCAAGGGCTGGGAGTTGCTCCAGAGTTGCAGGGGGGCAGTCAACAAACTTTGCAGCCACTATGAAGCTTGCCAGGCCAGGCGGCCCCCTCTCCCACTGGGCTAGCATCTCCCAAAGCTACCGCTGTTGCAGCTGCGGCAGGGATGGGACGGGGCAGCCCAGCAAGCTTGGTGCCTGAAAATGGTGCAGAGGCACGGGTGTAAGCTGGGAAGAGGGTGCAGCACATGGGTGGCTCCCTGCAGCTTTAGTTCATTCGGGTTGCAGCTGAGCTCACTGGCTTGAGCCAGCAGATGGAGCCACCACAGGGTGCGGCTGGGAGCATGCTAACCTTGCCCTCCCCAAGTGCTAGGATTACGTCGTTGCCATCGCCCCTGCCCAACTTGCCCCTGGCTAGCTCCCAAGCTAGGAGGCAGGAGCTGGTTCCCCCTCCCCTCCCTATCGCCAAAATGAGGTACAGGATGCCATTCAGGCAAAAAATGGGGTGCGGGGGAATGTACGCTGTCCTCCATGCTCTGTTTTGGCTGGCAGGGTGCTGCAGAAGGCATCAGCCCATCTCTCCCCCGCTGTCCCCGCCAGCCTGCAGAGTAGAACTATAATGCTGATCCAGCCCTGGCTGCCCCTGGCTTATAGAATATCCTTTCCCTGGTGATTTGTGAGGCTCCCACCTTTTTAGCCTTTTGGAAGGCTATCAAGACCTGGATTTTACCCAAATGGTAGGATAGGATAAACTAGAATAGATAGAAGAAGGATAATTGGACTTGCTATGAGGCGTCATATTGACACTATAAGAAACCTCTGGCTGCTGTGACAAGGGATTCATCCTTCTTTTATATACAATATCTGAGAGGCTAGATTGCCATCAGTTTGGGTTGGTGTGACAGTAAAAGAACGCTGTCAAACTAAGGCTGATCTCAAATATTCCTTTCAGCTTGATGATTTTAGAAAATTGAATTGGATAGTAATTATTTTTCTTTCTTTCTTAATTTATAATCTGTTTTCCTCCAGGAGGCTTCCTCCTTCATCGTCCCAAAGGTGCTTTTTCAAAAGGCAACTGGACTTTTTGATTTTTCTTTGAAGACATTTCACTTCTCATCCAAGAAGCTTCTTCAGCTCAGCTTCTTCAGCTCAAGCTTCTTCAGAGCTGAAGAAGTTTCTTGGATGAGAAGTGAAAGACCTTCAAAGGAAAACCAGAAAGTCCCGTTGCCTTTTGAAAAAGCACCATTGGGACAACCATGACCTGGATGACTGAGGGAATGTCTGCATAGACATTCCCTCCTTCAGTTCTCCCTCCACTACCAACTATAGGATCATTTGAGCTGAAAGATAATGACAGACTTCAAATCACCAAGTGACCTTCAAAAGCTGAAGGTAGACTTGCATCTAGATCTCCCCAGTCCTACTCCAAAACCTTAACCTTTATTCTATACTGACTTCAGCCACCAAACTATCTTGAAATAATTGGTGGAAGATATTTAATGAACAAAAATTAGATTTGCAACAAAATGTTGGAAGGCAGCAAATGAATGCAGAGCTGTATTATACAGACAGGAGGAGGAGTAGCAGTAGCATAACAGTATAATGTAATATGAAGACAAAGAATAAATGTTTGCAAAGGAAAGAAGGATTTGTGAATATCATGGAAAAAATAATTAAAACCAGGCATAGCTGCAGCAATGAAATTTATGCTTGTTGCCCAAAAGAATATGCTAACTTTGCCGCATCTCTGGCTGTTCAGTTGCAGAAAGCACCAAGGTACATTTCAAGAAATACATACCTTGAAGAAACATATATATTTGATTACTGAAAGGGAACAGATTGTGTTTTTTTTCCCTCTGCTCATCTGCTTTCACTATCTTCTTGTCAAAAACAATAAAGAAGTGGTCTTTAGGTTTTCTTCTCCATGGTTTACAGCAGCTTGACCCTATACTATGGGTCAAAATTGATCCGAATGGGGTAAGTTAGGAGACCATTTCATCTCTCATGGGCTTGATTTCAATGAAAGACTTCCATTGTTGCTTTTGAAAAAGAAAGCTGTGTTGACTATTCCAATCCTTAAATCCTTGCAGCAACACTTTTATTTTGGCAGGAAAGTTGGTTTGATAATATTTCAGAGATTTAAGAAGCAACTTCTCCAGTCTGCTCTAGTCAGAGCAGGTTGGTTGGTGGTCTTTTAGAATAGGAGTTGGGGAAAAGAAATTATATTAAGTTAGTTCACTTAATTTGGTTCACTAAATAAACGTAGTCGAGATCACATAACTCACTAAGCCATAAATCTTGCTTTTCAAAATACAAAGCCTGGGTGTATACATAAACTAAACTAAAAGCAAACAAACCATATTATGACCTAATATGATATGTTAAACCAGCTGGTGAATAGGCATGATTTTATAATTTAATTGCGCTAAAGATTGACAAATTGTTCATTGATGAATTTCAAAGACGATTCTACTTCCTCTTGTTCGCCCTTGATTAGCAAATCTACTGTTAAGTGACTTCTAACTTATGATGTCACTGAAAAAGTAACTTTATGAAAAGCTGGCAATGAGTCGCAAACATCAGCATGTGATGTCAATCTCAGTGGCGGAATTCTTTTTTTTTCACTAACAGTTCTTTGGGTGTGGCTTGGTAGGTGTGGCTTGGTGGACGTGTCATGGCTTGGTGGGCATGGCTTGGTGGGTGTGACAGGGGAAGGATACTGCAAAATCTCCATTCCCTTCCCACTCCAGGGGAAGGTTACTGTGAAATCCCCATTGCCTCCCGATCAGCTGAGACTTGGGAGGCAGAGAATAGATGGGGGCGGGGCAAGTCAGAGGTGGTATTTATTGGTTCTGCGAAGTACTCAAAATTCTGGCTACAGGTTCTCCAGAACTGTTGAGAACCTGCTGAATACCATCTCTGGATGTTATGCTTAATGATTATGGGTGATTTGCTTAACAACTGCAGTGTAATTGTAAGTCTGGCAAATGTGATGGGGTTTTTTTTCATTTTTTTTTTCATTTTCCCTTTATTTGTATGCCGCCCTTTTCCCTGGGGGGACTCAGGGTGGCTCACAGTTCAAAAAAGGGGGGGGGAGGACAAACAATTTCCAACATACAGACAATACAACGTATTAAAAAACACAACAGCCACACAAATTCGAGTGGGGTTAGAGTCTTAACCCCAGGCCAGCCGGAACAGCCAGATCTTTAGGGCGGCGCGGAAGGACTGGAGGGTGGTGAGGGTCCGAATCTCCACGGGGAGTTTGTTCCAGAGGGTCGGAGCAGCCACCGAGAAGGCTCTCCTCCGGGTAGTTGCCAGTCTACACTGGCTAGATGATGGAATTCGGAGGAGGCCTAATCTATGCGATCGTATCGGTCTAGTGGAGGTAATTGGCAGTAGGCGGTCTCTCGTTGACTTAATGACTGCATTGCTTAGTGATGGATATTGATGGTAACAATTTCAGTTGTAACCAAGAGTATTCACTTTGTCATCGTTGTAGTTAATGAAGGTTTTAAGTAACTAGAAAGACACAAGACTGGGGAAATCACAAATCTTGGTATTTGGGAGAGCTATTAACTAAATCACCAGAAGTAACTTTAGGATAAAATTCTGGATCAAATGGGATAGTTGTGCATATGTACTTAATATTTGTACATGAGCCAAAATAGTCTGAGAAGCAAAGATTAGAAACACCAAAAGTGGTTTTATATTCTTAATCTTATATAGGGAAAAGGTCAAGAACAAAAGCCCTAGGAAAAGTTGTAGATGGTAAACAGAGTCATCATATTAGAAAGACAAATCATGCCAATTTGGAAGATAGCAGTGAAGCTAGCATATTAGATATAGGTAATCCTCAATTTAAAACCATTCATTTAGTGACTGTTTGAAATTACGGCACTGAAAAATGTGACATGATCATTTTTCACACTTACGAACGTTGTAGCAAACTTGTGGTCATGTGATTTAAATTCAGATGTTTGGCATTGGCACGTATTTATATTGGTTGCAGTGTCCCAGGGACATTGTGACTTCTGATAAGCAAAGTCAATGGGGTAATCAGCTTCATTTAACATTGAAGTTACTAATTTAACAACTGTTGTGACTCACTTAACTGTGGCAGAAAAGCTTATAAAATGAGGCAAAACTTACTTAGCAACTGTTAAGTAAGTGTTAAGTAACAACTGTTAGCAATAGAAACATTGGGTTCAACTGTGGCCCTAATTCAAAGACTGTGAAGTGTTCTATAAAAGTCAGCTATTATGGGCTGGACAAAATAAGTGTAAAACCCAGTATTGTCACCCAGATCTACAAAAACAACAGAATTGTGATAGTTTACTCGAAATGAAGTGCCAGAAGATTAGAAAGCAGGGGGTGGGGGTCTTACTTTAAGTCTTGGACAACAGGGAAGATGCTCTATTGTTTATTTATTAATTAGACTTATATTCCGCTTCATAGGGCTTTCAGCCCTCTCTAAGCGGTTTGCAGGTTTTTTTAGCAAACTGAGTCAGCAACGTGCCCCCACAGTCTGGGTCCTCATTTCACCCACTTCGGAAGGATGGAAGGCTGAGTCGACCTTGAGCTGGTGAGATTTGAACCGCTGAACTGCAGATCACAGTCAGCTGAAGTGGCCTGCAGTACTGCACCCTAACCACTGCAGAGTTATGCATTTGAGATCTCTGCCTTGCACTTTCAGTATCAGGTAGGGTTGAACGCATTGACTTTGTCTCATGGTTTGCAGGGGTTAGGGAGAACCTCTAACTAAGATTGTGCAGTTCGGAGAATTCCTAAATCCCATTCCTGGCTAGCCCTACCTGCCCCTCCCAGGAGTCCTTACGCGGCTCGTTTTGGATGCAGGTAAATGCAGGGTGCGCATGGAGGCTCGACTCCCCCTTCCCAAAAACCGGGCCCACTAGAAGTTCAGGAAGGCCAGAAACGGGCCCATTTCTGGCCTCCAGAGGGCCTCCAAAGCCGGTGAAGGCCGTTTTCGCTCTCCCGGAGGCTTAAGGGAAGCCTCCAGAGCCCAAGGAGAGCAACAGACACACACACCGCCATGGTGCAGGAGGCTGAATAGGCAATGCCCACCATGGCCTCACTCACCCAGCAACCAGCAGAGAACCCCTTGCTAAAATCTAAAATATTTTTAAATTCTTAAAAGTGTTTATGCACATATCTGGAGGATGCAAATTAGATAAATATTACTTGACTTTTGGATCCTATTTTTCTCCATCATTATGAAGAATATAAGCATAGTTCTTTTCCCAAATCTGTTTGTGAAGCACTAACATATCCTTCTCCTTCCAAACACATACTGAATCAAGAACAGAAATCTTACGTGTGTATTAACTTTCCCTGGGTTTCTTTTGTTTGTAGGCATTTTTTTAAAAAAAAAAAATCTGTAATTTTCCATCTCAGGATAATGTCCAAAAGCTTTGTTTATTTGTAAGACCTGTTGGAAATGATTAAGTGGAGGGCAAATGCACTTATCTCTGAAATATATAAATATAAACGTCTATCATCTTGTATTGCATTCTTTCACTGAAGATATGGGTTTCATATACAGCTTTGACCTGGGTTGAAAACCTTATTAGGGAAAGAAAGAAGACCATGATTACCATGTGCTTGGAATTTCATCAGCACTTAGAACTGTTTGTCTGGAAGGCAAACTTTTAAAAACAAGATAAATTGCATCATGCTCCCAAAGTACAATTTCTGACTAATAAATTGTTTCAAGAAATAAAAATAATTGGAACACCAGGACTTGGAAGAGCATTCAGAGTCTATAAGAAAGCTTCAATCAGAATAGAATGCACTCATCTAGCAAAGGTGAAAATCCTTTCACCTGATATTCCCAAAAATGCTTTTTTAAGAAGGCAATTGGACTTTCTTGTTTTTTTTCTTTTAAAGTTGTTTCACTTCTCATCGAAGCAGCTTCTTCAGCTCTGACAGGATAGTGCAGAATGGAAGGATTTATATTCCTTCCAGACAGCTGGTCATTTGCATCCTATTAGAGGGTCATTGAAGCACTTGGGGGTTTATTTGTGTCCTCAATCACCTGAATAGTGCTCCTGGTACCTGTAGTCTGCAATCCGCCTCCCTCTGGAAATCCATTCCTACTCCCACACCATTCAAAGGGTGTTTATCCCAAATTGTATTGCTGTAGAGAATATCAGTCATCCAGGTTGATCATGGACAACCATGACCATGATGACTGAGAATCTCTGCAGGCTTTTCACCTGATATGTCGTTAAGGTTTTTTTTCAAATGCTCTGACTTCAGATTTTATGTTGAGGAAATCTTGGAGCAGAAAGCAGCATTTGAGGGTATTTCTCCAAAGTATGAACTTTTGAATAAGAGTTTTTATCTTGCCTTCTCACATCCAGCCATACCAGAGCAAAGCAGCAATATTCTTACTACAGTTAGAATAGAATAACAGAGTTGGAAGGGAACTTGGAGGTCATCTAATCCAACCCCCCTGCCTAGGCAGGAAACCCTACACCACTTCAGACAAATGCCTATCCAACATCTTCTTAAAAACTTCCAGTGTTGGGGCAGTCACAACTTCTGTAGGCAACTTCTGTTCCACTGATTCTAACTGTCAGGAAATTTCTTGAAGAGCCAAGGTGGCGCAGTGATTAAATGCAGCACTGCAGGCTACTGCTAGATCAGCAGTTCAGCGGTTCAAATCTCACCGGCTCAGGGTTGACTCAGCCTTCCATCCTTCCGAGGTGGGTAAAATGAGGACCCAGATTGTTGGGGGCAATATGCTGACTCTCTGTAAACTGCTTAGAGAGGGCTGAAAGCCCTATGAAGCGGTATATAAGTCTACTGCTATTGCTATTGCTCCTCAGTTCTAAGTTGCTTCTCTCCTTGATTAGTTTCCACCCATTGCTTCTTGTTCTACCCCCAGGTGCCTTGGAGAATAGTTTCACCCTCTTCTTTGTGGCAACCCCTGAGATATTGGAACACTGCTATCATGTCTCCCCTAGTCCTTCTTTCTATTAAACTAGACATACCCAGTTCCAGTTCCTGCAACCGTTCATATGTTTTCGCCTCCAGTCCCCTAATCATCTCTGTTGCTCTTCTCTGCACTCTTTCTAGAGTCTCAACATCTTTTTTACATTGTGGCGACCAAAACTGGATGCAATATTCCAATTATTTGACAGTAATTCTTGCCAAACTCAACAGTGGTTAGTTGGAATAGGATTATGCTATGCCTGAACTAGCCAACAAGCTTCATTAGCTGAATAAAATTCTTGCTCCTAAACCTGTACAACGTGTTTAGATAGACAACTTTTAGTCCTGATTGGTTTTCATTGTTCT
Source organism: Thamnophis sirtalis (assembly GCF_051295495.1). Classification (NCBI taxonomy): domain Eukaryota; kingdom Metazoa; phylum Chordata; class Lepidosauria; order Squamata; family Natricidae; genus Thamnophis; species Thamnophis sirtalis. Next base: position 21,167,175 of record NW_028261384.1, on the reverse strand, counting down.
TTAGCATGTTGTGTTCAGCCTACCTGGTTAGTTTCCATTTCAATGTACAGATAGTCCTTGATTTACAATAGTCCATTTAGTGACCATTCAAAGTTACAACAGCACTGGAAAAAGTGACTTATGACCAGTTTTCACCCTTACGACTTTTGTAACATCCCCAGGATCACATGATCAAAACTCAGATGCTTGGTAACTGACTCATACTTATGACCGTGGTAGTGTCCCAAGGTCATGTGATCACCGTTTGCGACCTTCTGACAAACAAAGGCAATGGGAAAGCTAGATTTTCTTAACAACCATGTTACTAACTTAACAACTGCAATGATTCACCTAACAACTGTGGCAAAAGGGGTCATAAAATGGGGCAAAACTCACTTAACAAATGTCTCACTTAACAACAGAAATTTCAGGCTCAATTGTGGTAGTAAGTTGAGGACCAGCTGTGTTACAAGTCCCAAAATGGATTAATTCAATTATTCAAGAGTTTTGGACAGACCCCTCCAAGGAATGTCAGGAGAAAAGAGATATAACTGGAATATAATCCAGAATCAGTGGTGCATATAATAGAAAAGAAAGTGACAAAATAACAATTAAATGTGTTTTACTTTAAATAGCAATAGCACTCAGACTTAGCCCTCAGACACTTCACAGTGCTTTACGGTCCTCCCTAAGCAGTTTACAGAGACAGCGTATTGCCCGCAACAATTCTGGTGCTCATTTTACCGACCTCGGAAGGATGGAAGCCTTAGTCACCCTTGAGCCTAATAAGATTCAAACTGCCAAATTGCAGGCAGCTGGCAGAAGTAGCCTGCAGTACTGCATTCCAACTACTATGCCACCACAGCTCTTGTATATATGATAAAACTTAAAACTTCAAGAAGTGAAAATGCAAAGAATTTGAAAGCACTACCATGTTTCCCTGAAAATAAGACAGGGTCTTATTTTCTTTTGACCACTGAAATAAGCATTTGGCCTTATCTTCAGGGAGGTCTTATTATTTTTGAGGTGCAGGAGGCAGTGAGCGTGGTCACTTCATGGCTGCTGCTGTGTTGCAATATTTTCAGAGAGGGCTTATTTTTGGGGGAGGGCTTATTTTAGAACATGCATTCAAAAGCCTGATTGGGCTTATAATTTGGGGAGGTCTTATTTTCGTAGAAACAAGGTAATAATAAAAGTTAAGGAGCAACATGAAAAAAGTGAGACGTTAACTTGAAGACCAAGTTAAATGATTACAGCAACCAGTCTTAGAACAGTGAAAATATTGAAGTGGTGAATACTTTTTGCCTTTCATGATCAGCCATGAAAGAGGAACAAGTAGCCAAGAAATATGCTACAGTCTAATACCTGATAGAACAACCATGAAAACCCAGGAAATGATATTCAAATGCCATGATGTGTATATACCCTAGAAAAGTCAAAGGAGTCAAGCTGTAATGATCCCAGTGACACTATGGAAGTAAAAGTTGGACTTTGAAGAATAAGAATAAAAGGAGTATTCATGTTTTTGAATGTTGGTGTCACATAAGACTGCTGATCATACCCTAGAAAATAAAGGAATCGTTAAATAAATGAATCCAGATTTCTTACTTAAGGCAAAAATGTCTACGTTCAAGTTATCCTATTTTGATGTGAAGACCTAATTCTCTGGAGAAGTTAATATAATGCTGGGAAAGGTGGAAGAAAAGAGAGAAGAATAATCAGCGATAAGGTGATCCACTCAATTTCATCAGTGATGGGTGCGCCATTAGAAAACATGAAGGACCAAGCTAAGGACACATTCTCATAGAGAAAATATACAGTATTTGTGTCATTGCTAAAAGTTGATACCAAGATGAGCATTCTTGCTCTAGGCTAAACTCAATCTACCCATTGAGTTAATTAAACTGTTGCAATTATTCTGAATTCAAATCATCATAAATTAAGTTTGCTTAATAATGCTCTGAACTTTCTCTAACGCTTTCCATTTTAATCACTTTAATTCATCCAACACTTACCGTCAAGATCCATTTATGAGGTTTTTTTCTCACCCCAACCCCCTCTTTTCTAGAAGCTACAACTCTGTGGTTTCTATGTGTTCTGGAACAATATCTCTCCTCTGGAGTACATTTTTTCTTCTTCTTCTAAGTGGCGCATGTCTAATCTATTTGTGAGGATATCTAGACCTAGAAGATTAGGTAGTCAGATTGTACATTGTTGGAAATGTTTGATTCAGCATTGTTGCAATTTTTGCTTTAGCTTTTTTTTTTGCTTATTTAAAAATTGAGTAACTTAGATTGTGAATAATTTCAGTAAATAAATGAACTTAGATATTGTCCCTGAATGGAGATAATGCTTATCTCAGATTGTCCATTCTTATCTGAGCTGAACAGAGCTAGGCAGATGTGAATGTGAACTAAAAGACTTGTTTTCTAATAACAGATTGTGGATAAAAGGTTTCGCACAAGGTTGTTCATGAACGTAAGTACATATTGTTTACTCTAACAAATTACATAGTATTGGATCTGATCTGACTATCTACTAGGCAGTTTTCTGTGGGACTTAGCAAAGTGTGCTTAGAATGATGGAAGACACTGTTTCAATTCAAAGGCATCAGATTGGAGATGGATGGTGTCAGGCATTACATATTATTAGCTTTTTCTATCTTGTATTGTATCATGTCTTCTGTAGTCATGACATAAGCCTAAGATTGAAAATCAGGCTTGTCAGATTCTACATCTTTTCTATCATGCTCTAAGGAGTGGGGAGTTGGTCTCTGACAGAAAGCCACTTGAAGAGACTAGAAGCATTCTGAAATGTGGATTTACAGCTGGTTGTTACGTATAAGTTGGGTTGACAAAATCAGAAATGAGGAGGGGATAAGCCACTTGGGAAAGCCAAAGGAAATAATCAAACTATCAAAAAAGCGAAAGATAGAATATTGTGGACATGTAATGCGATAACTGGAAAAATATGGCATCCTTCACTTAATCTTCCAGGGAAAAATTGAAGGCAAATGAGGTCCAGGTTGAAGAATAACATCATGGCTTCAGAATCTAAGGCACTGGTTTGGATAAAACTCAACAGTACTTTTTTGTGTGGCTGATCATAAAAATAGGATCGCCAACATGATTGCCGATGACAGATACAAGAAAAAGAAAAGAAGACGCTTCTATTATCTCTTTTAATCTGGATCTATGTTCCCCCAGTGACTTAAGCATTGCTCGGCCATTATTGGGATGATACAAACCTGTCTTTTTGGGAACAATCAAGTAATTATGCAAACTGCTTTAGTTCTTTGTTCCTTGCACCATAAACATGTCTTCATATCTTCTTTTTTGCTTTTTCTTCACAGTTCTGCATTCACGTCATTGCTGTGAGCAAGACAGCCTTAAGCCATTCATAGTTATATGACAGATAGTGTTTTGCTCTCATTCCAATAGCATCCAAGGACAGCTTCAAAGTACAAAATCTGGCTGGCTTTGCTTCCCATTATCTTAGAGTCAGGAGACTACCATTACTTGAAAAAGGCTGGTTAGGATCAGCAAATTCTGTCGGGGGAATTTTCTTTTAACCAAGGATAGGTGGAGTACCCTTTAACTGAAGAATAAGGAAAGGTCATTGGTGGGAATCTTGATGTAACTTCTTCCCAAAATCAAAGCAAATAGCACAAAGGAAGTGTTTCAAGATGTAAGTGGCTTAGTTTGATCGTTTTAGTCTAATCTGCAACTAATCCTTGGATTTTGATTTTGCAATCTTTGTGGGAAAGCAGAATTTCCAAAACCAAGTCTTAGGAATGCTGATTTTGGCTTCAGCACCTTTGAGAGGTAGTTACTTTTACCGCCAGACAACAGACAAGCAGAAATTAAACCACAGAAGTTGAAATGTGATGTATTCTGTTTTTTCTTCCCCTTTTGGCATAAAGGTAAATAGACGCTGTAGTCAAAGGTATAGAATTATGTAGCCTGAGACAGGCTTTTATGTTTCTGAAACAAGTTAGACATAAAGGGAATAGGTATGCATATCATGTCGGGGTCAGTTTTTAGGGATAAATAAATTTGTCTTCCTGTTTTGGCATCTTCCTGTTTGCTGTTTTTCATACTTAAATTTGATTGGGATATTTTAAAAATATTTTACAGAAAAAGTATACATTCTTCCTACTACTGAGATTTTTGTACACATGTATGCTTTGTTTTACTTATTTGAATTTATTAGCTACCCAATTGCGATAGACTCTCCGTGGCTTAAACCAGGGGTGTCAAGCTGGATTTCTTCAAGGGCCGGATCAGCATTGGAGCTGTCCTCCATGGGTTGGCCAGGGGGAGAGGGGAGACGCGATGGATGACAGACAGGATGGACTCCTCCTGCAGCACCCTGCTGGCCAAAACACAACCCCGCACAAGCCCCTCCCTTCTCCCTCTGCCCCATTTTTGGTAACAGAGACACCCTGGAGCGGTTCATTGCTATTTCCAGGCCACTCTGTGGGCCAGATCTAAGCATCCCGCAGGCCGGATTTGATCCATGAGCCTTGAGTTTGACACCCCTGGCTTAAAGCATACAAAATGCAAAACGTGCTTCCTATAATGTGGGTTAATATATTGTTTTCTGAAATATTTATTTTTATTTGTTAAACATAACTTTGTGATCACAGTTTACACAAGATACTAGCAAAACTATACTCGAGATGCCTCAGAGAAGAAAAAATACCTGATGCATTGAAAGATGCTGAAATGATTCTTACACACACACACACAGAAAAAAAAAACAGAGGACCAGGAGGATATAAAGAACCATCATCCAAAAAGCCTTCTTTCAGTCATCTACAAGGTTTTCAACAACATAATAGTAAAAAGAGTATTGAGAACATTAATATTCTCAATATTGATATTATTGAGATGCACAGCCAAAGAAGCAGGCAGTGGCTACAGCACAATGGATCACATTCAGGTTGTTCAGCAAGTCAATGAACAACACAACGAGTACACCATGGCTCTGTGCATTGCTTTCATCGATTATGAAAAGGCATTTGACTTGATTATTCCAGCAAGCAATAATCAAGGCACTGCTCAACCAACCTCCGGGGGTGATGTCAGGACAAGTGTGGGGAAGAAATCAGGGCTCTGACTTCTTATCTCAATCTACACATTTGGAGGACCCCTGCGGGGGTGCGCTAATCTTGGAGAGAGACATGGAGGAGTAGGGAAACCCTAGGACTAATGAGGCGGAGGGCAACCGCCCGCTAGGACATGCGGATACTCTTTTAATCCGGGATGCAAGCGTCTGCCTTGTTTCAATGGCGGACTTGACGTATCGACAAACTATCTAAAAGGGGAAGGAAGAATGTAATCAACCTGTTGTGTCATCGAGTGGATTAGTGGATTGGCTTGCGAGTGGAAACAGCAGTGAGTGTTGGCAGAAAAGGAAGATCACAGAGAAGAACAGGCAAAGTAGTGAGTCTATAGAGATCAGGTGAGAGCCCTATAGGAGAGCGGCCACTGTAGGAAAGAAAGCGGCAAATTTTTAGAGGCAAAGACCGGCCCGAAAGAACTAATTGGCGTAAGTAAGCAAGCGGAGGGGAGACAACAAGAAAGAGCACGAACTGGCTCTATGACATACAGACTCAAGTGGTGGAAAAGAAACCGAGAAAAAAGGAGGACTTGGAGAATGGTGGTGTGCTTGGGGGCGGCGGCTGACATATAGCAGTTAGGAAAAAGAAGAGGACAACAAAATGGAAGGGGAAGGCTGATGCAACAGCTGTGCTGAAATTATCTAGAACTATTTAGAACAGAAGAGCGTGGACAATTTTGCAGACTGAAAAGAAAAGTAATTCAATCCAGAACTTTAAAAAAAAGTAAAAGAAAAGGTGTTGAACAAATTGACTGCATTAATAGTTTAATAAAATAAGTTACAATTATATATATTTATATATAATATTTATAATACCTATAAACAAGTACTCAAATCTATATTTATATTTATAAACAAGCAAGTGGAAAGCTTGTGGATATACTTATATATATATGTCTATGGTTATAAATATCTATTTGAATTAATTGCAGTAATTACACTAAGGATATAATAAAATAATTACATTTTTAAGCTATAGCACTGTTGGTATAAATGAGTACTGAGTACTCTCTCTGTTCTTCTCTCTCTCTATTTGCTTTTTCCTTCTTATTATTACTGGTTGTTATTGAATAACTTAGGCATATATATATATAGACATTATTTAAGTTGCTTATACTGCTTTAGGCCTATTGTTTGTGGATTATTATAGATAGAACAAGTTAAGTCAAGGAATTATTTAAAAAAACAACAGCAAAGCATATATATTATATTATCAGTAGGTTTAGGTTTAGGTTTTGTCTTAGGTTTTATTCAACTTGTATGCCACCCTATTCCCGAAGGACTCAGGGCGGCTAACAAAACCAAGGGAAAGGGGGGGAACAATACAAAAGGGAAGGCAACAGAAACAAACAACAATACAAAACAATTTTAAAAGGCCTCAACAAGCGCACCAATTCGAGTGGGGATGGAACTCAACAGCCCCAGGCCTGCTGGAACAGCCAGGTCTTAACGGCTTTACGGAAAGCCTGAAGGGTGGTAAGGGTCCGAATCTCCATGGGGAGATCGTTCCAGAGGGCCGGAGCAGCCACAGAGAAGGCCCTCCTCCGGGTGGTTGACAGCCGGCATTGGCCAGCAGATGGAATTTGGAGGAGGCCTAATCTGTGGGATCTAATGGGTCTTTGGGAGGTAATCAGCAGGAGGCGGTCTCTCAAGTACCCAGGTCCAATACCATGTGGGGCTTTATAAGTGACGACTAGCACCTTGAAGCGTATCCGGAGACTAATAGGCAACCAGTGCAGCTCGCGGAGGATAGGTGTAATGTGGGTATACCGAGGTGCACCCACAATCACTCTCGTGGCTGCATTTTGTACCAGCTGAAGTCTCCGAACACTCTTCAAGGGCTGCCCCATAGCAATAGCAGTTAGACTTATATACCGCTTCATAGGGCTTTCAGCCCTCTCTAAGCGGTTTACAGAGTCAGCATATTGCCCCCAACAACAATCCGGGTCCTCATTTTACCCACCTCGGAAGGATAGAAGGCTGAGTCAACCCTGAGCCGGTGAGATTTGAACAGGCGAACTGCAGAACTGCAGTCAGCTGAAGTAGCCTGCAGTGCTGCGTTTAACCACTGCGCCACCTCGGCTCTGTGGAGCGCGTTGCAGTAGTCCAGTCTTGAGGTCACAAGGGCGTGAGTGACTGTTGTGAGAGCCTCCCGGTTCAGGTAGGGATGCAATTGGTGCACCAGGCGAACCTGGGCAAATGCCCCCCTGGTCACAGCCGACAAATGGTGATCTAAAATCAGCTGTGGATCCAGGAGGACTCCCAAATTGCGAACCCTGTCTGAGGGGCGTAAAATTTCACCCCCCAGCCTGAGAGTTGGAGAACATGGCCAATTATTGGGAAGGAAAAACACAAGCCACTTGGTCTTGTCAGGATTGAGAGCAAGTTTGTTTACTCCCATCCAGACCCTGACAGCCTCCAGGCACTGAGACATCACGTCAACCGCTTCACTGAGTTGGCACGGGGCGGACAGATACAACTGGGTATCGTCCGCATACTGGTGATATTTTATCCCGTGCCGCCGAATGATCTCACCCAGCGGCTTCATGTAGATGTTAAACAGGAGGGGGGATAGGACCGAACCCTGTGGCACCCCATATTTAAGGGGCCTAGGGGTCGACCTCTGTCCTCCAACCAACACCGACTGCAACCTGTCTGAGAGGTAGGAGGAGAACCACCGAAGAACGGTGCCTCCCACCCCCACCTCTCGTAACCGTCGCAGAACGATACCATGGTCAATGGTATCAAAGGCCGCTGAGAAGTCAAGGAGCACTAGGACGGAGGAATGGCCCCCGTCTCTGGCTCTCCAGAGATCATCGGTCAGTGCGACCAAAGCAGTTTCCGTGCTGTAGCCAGGCCTGAATCCAGACTGAAAGGAGTCTAGATAATCGGTTTCATCCAAGGACCGCTGGAACTGAGAGGCCACCATTTTCTCATCAACCTTCCCAACAAAGGGGAGGTTAGAGACTGGATGATAGTTATTTAAAATGGCTGGATGCAAAGACGGCCTTTTCAAGAGGGGTCTCACCACCACCGCCTTTAGGGGGGGTGGAAAGAACCCCTCCTGGAGGGAGGCGGTAACTATCGCCTGGATCCAGCAATATTTAATGTAACAGTGTATAGCCTATTAGCAGCAAATTTAGTCTTGTGATTAAAAGAGGGGGGAGAATATTGATAGAAAAAAAAGATAAGTTGAAATAAAAATAACAGTCAAGATATCGGATGCTAATTTGGGACAACATATATAATATACTAAAGGAACAAGATAAATTTTTAAAAGAGATAGTGAGTATCATAACAACATCACTGAAAGCCGGGAAAAAGACAACTGTAAATTCAGCAACAGAGGTATTGACTGCTTCTCCAGCACCCCAAAGGTCAACAGAAGGAATGGCTACAATGGAAAAACCAGATTCCAGATCAAATATCGAAAATGTGCAGGCAGCATTGCTAACCATCCAAGAAACTCTGATCAAGCTTCAAGAGGCAGTAACTAAAAACCACAGTGAATTGAAAATGGATATGAATGAAATGAAACTAGAGATGAGTGAAATGAAAAATGAAGTTAAAAATGACATACAGAAATTAGATAATAAAATGGGAATAATACAACAAACACTGGAAAAAATGAACAGTCAATAAAAGCGGCAGAAAAAAGAACAGAACAAACAGAAGAAACTAGACTTAGTTGAACAGCAGATGAAAACATCAACCAAAAACTTTGGTAAATATACCATTTCATACAAATGGCTATCCAACATCTTCTTAAAGGCTTCCAATGTTGGGGCATTCACAACTTCTGGAGGCAAATCGTTCCACTGATTAATTGAGCCAAGGTGGCGCAGTGGTTAAATGCAGCACTGCAGGCTACTGCTAGATCAGCAGGTCAGCGGTTCAAATCTCACCGGCTCAGGGTTGACTCAGCCTTCCATCCTTCCGAGGTGGGTAAAATGAGGACCCAGATTGTTGGGGGCAATATGCTGACTCTCTGTAAACCGCTTAGAGAGGCCTGAAAGGCCTATGAAGCGGTATATAAGTCTACTGCTATTGCTATTGCTATTGTTCTAACTGTCGGGAAATTTCTCCTCAGTTCTATGTTGCTTCTCTCTTTGATTAGTTTTCACCCATTGCTTCTTGTTCTACCCTCAGGTGTCTTGGAGACTAGGTTGACTCCCTCCTCTTTGTGGCAACCTCTGAGATATTGGAACACTGCTATTATGTCTCGCCTAGTCCTTCTTTTCATTAAACTAGACATACCCAGTTCCTGCAACCGTTCCTCATGTTTTAGCCTCCAGTCCCCTAATCATCTTTCTTGCTCTTCTCTGCACTCTTTCTAGAGTCTCAACATCTTTTCTACATCATGGCGACCAAAACTGAAGGCAGTATTCCAAGTGTGGCCTTACCAAGGCATTATAAAGTGGTAGTAACACCTCACGTGATCTTGATTCTATCCCTCTGTTTATGCAGCCTAAAACTGTGTTGGCTTTTTTGGCAGCTGCTGGCTCATATTTAAATGGTTGTCCACTAGGACTCCAAGATCCTTCTCAGAGTTACTACTATTGAGCAAGGTACCACCTATACTCTACTTGTGCATTTTGTTTTTGTTGCCTAAATGTAGAACCTTACTCTTTTCAGCATTGAATTTCATTTTATTAGATAGTGCTCAATGTTCAAGTTTGTCAAGATCCTTCTGTATCTTTAGCCTATCTTCTGGAGTGTTGGCTATTCCTACCAGCTTGATGTCATCTGCAAATCTGATGAGTTCCCCATTTATTCCCTGACCAAATCATTGATGAAGATGTTGAAGAATACTGGGCCTAAAACAGAGCCTTGGGGTACTCCACTGCATTACACACACACACACACACACACACACACACACACACACACTCTTCATCTAAGACTCTGTAGAGATTCTCAGTCATCCTGGTCATGGTTGTCCCAAGGATGCTTTTTCAGGAGGCAACTGGACTTTCTTCTTTTTTCTTTGAAGATGTTTCGCTTCTCATCCAAGAAGCTTCTTCAGCTCTGACAGGACAGTAAGGAATGGAAAGATTTATATTCCTTGCAGATAGCTTGAATCAAATTATAGCTCATCATCTCTCAATTGATGCCTTCCAGAAACTGTTGTTTTCTGTGGCTTTTGAAACAAGGTTTTTCAACTGATTCTTAATACTTGACAAATGCAGGGCAAAGAGAATGCCAGGAAAAGGAAAATCTTGGCAGCATATCAAAGGCAGAAGGTGCAGCCCTGAGATAAGTGGCAAACAGAACAAAGGAACCCTAGTTACTTCAACAAGTAAGCCACAGCAATATTCACTGTATTTTCATTATCTTTCAAAGAGGCATTGGTTTAGAGGTTGGTAAAGCAAGAGCCAGCAATTCCCAGCTGTTGTATGGCCACTAAAAGCCACACCATAGCACTCTTAATGCAGAAGAGAAGAAGGTCCTCTATGCATAACTTTGTCCTGCCAATGGGAAGTCCATTTGTATGTCTTAATGATTGCTAACAGTATTCTAATCTAGCTGAGCTGCATCTTTCAGGCTACTGACAAAGCAAGTTGAGAAGTCAAGCTATGTTTTGAAGGATCAAGTAAAATATGTGATGAACCCCCAAGGCTTGGTCACAATTCTGATATAGGCACCCAGCTGAGGGTGACATTTATCTGACCTTGAGTGATTTCAAAAAGCTAAGTAGTTTTAGACCTAATTAATATATTGATGGAGTGGGAGACCATCAGGAAATTCCAAATGAGAAAACTGGAAAACATCCAGGAAGAACAGAAAGATATGTCATACTCATTTTGTGATCCATGTGATATAAAGTTACTTTTCAGATGTGTATGGTATCTCTTTGACAAATGAGGTATAAATGGAGAGAAATGTAGGAACAATAATACATAATATACAAAGTCTACAGGTATTTCCTTGACAGTCAGCTCATGGGATTTGCAATCACTAATGTTACAATGAAAGTAAAGGTTCCCCTTGCACAGATGTGCTAGTTGTTCCCGACTCTAGGGGGTGGTGCTCATCTCCATTTCAAAGCTGAAGAGCCAGCACTGTCCGAAGACATCTCCGTGGTCATGTGGCTGGCATGACTAAACACCAAAAGTGCATGGAACACTGTTATCATTCCACCAAATGTGGTCCCACTTGCATTTTTACATGCTTTCAAACTGCTTGGTTGGCAGGAGCGCACTCTGGAGCTCAGGAGCTCACTCTGTTACGCGGTGCTAGGGATTCGAACAGCTGAATTGTTGACCTTTCTGATTGACAAGTTCAGCCTCTTAGCCACTAAGCCACAAAAGGACAAATTAAAGGTTACCATACTAGAATCTATAAGTTTAGTGAGCTTGATGGGCATTAGATGTAAATTACATGTACCTTATACAAGAGGAAGAAAGGAAGGAAGGTTATCCATTTCTAATCACAGAACAATCTATTGTTCACTTGCATCATTTCTCTTACAATCCAAGATTCCTGATACATTATCATTTGCATTCAGGTCAATGTTATCTTAGATTGGAATACTGGCTTATCCACTGGGAAGCAAGAGCTTTGGGGGCTGGTTTAATTGAGGAGGAAGAGTGATTGAATTGAACATACTTTGGCTAATCGAACTATCCATTTCACCAATGTACAGATCTGCATGTATCTCACTGCACAAGAACCATTTCACAAATGCATGGCATAACACAAAAGAACACATCTATCAGAGCAAGATTCAGCAGTCCATCTGCATCTGAAAGATAAAGACCATTCTTCTGAAGATAGCAAAGTCCACATTCTGGACAAAGAGGACCACGGCTTTGAAAGATGAGTCTATCTATATTAAAATTGAACAGCCCTCTCTCAACAGAGGGGGAGAGATATGACACCACCTATCCCTTGTCTACAACACAGTCCTTTCAGAACTCCGAAGAAGATTCCACCCATTTGGACTCCAATTCAGGTGACCCTGAGAGTTCTGATAAACCCCCAAGTGGCCTCAGTGACTCTCAGAAAACTAACTATCAACTTTTAGATGCTAATAACCAAATGACTGCAAGGGATATAAATCCTTCCATTTTTCATCATTCAACCAGAACTGAAGAAGCTTCTTGGGTGAGAAGCAAAACCTTTTCAAGGTAAAAAAAAAAACTAAGAAAATTCAGTTGCCTTTTGAAAAGCACCTTTTGAACAAGCATGACCTGGATGATTGAGAATCTTCATAGACCCTTCCAGGATGGAAATCCCCGCACCTTTCATACCCCAGGCCAAGCAGTAGAGCCAGGTTTTGAGGGTGGGCCCAAGAGAATGGGGCCAGATCACACCTTGGGGACCATGATGTTTTCCAGACAGTGGAAGCTATGTCAGAAAATTAAACCCCTTTCTCCAGCTGGAATTCCTTGATTGATGGGGTGTATGACATGGCCATTCTCCCAGAATGGAAAGGGAACATCAACCATGGTGGGATCCTGCCTGTTTAACAACCAGTTCATTGATAGCGTGCACAATTTTAACAAAACTTACCTCCAAGTTACTTCTGGGGAGTAACACAGCTGAGACATGACAATCCGCTCTGCCACACAAATCAGCTGAGATGTTATAGGTAAGTAAAGTACAAGGGTGGGCAGGTGGGCCCATCTGATCGTCGGAGTGAATCGGTTTGCTCCCCAGCTGATCGTCAGAGCTACCGGTTTGCCCGAACCAGTCCAAAATGGCTGAATTCCACTCTTGATATCAACCCCATTGGAGTGAAATGTTTCCTCAGATAGAATGACCCATGCCATAAAGGGCCTAAAAGTCATAACAAACACATTTAATTGGACCTGGAAAAAACCAGGCTACCAATGTTCTCTCTACCAGCCTAATTTGTTACCTACTGTATAGATAGTTTCAGAATAAATGGATGGCATATGAATTCCAGTTAAGTTCTGATGCACTGAATTCACAAAAAACATAGAACTAAAAATCTATTGATCAAAACCCTACCTAGGCACTAGCTGCATAATCATTTGGGAAACTGATTTAATTGCCAAAGAGCAAAGCTCTAAAAGCCATTTTCGGAATGAAAATGACTTTTCATAGTTCTCATAGTTTCATAGTTTTCATGTTTGAGTTATTGATTCTTAAGTGGCTTAAAGAGAAAGTGAAGCAAAATAGCCGGTAAAAAAAGAAACAGAAATGGTAAGGGCTAAACAAAATAAACAGAATCAAGTCAAACTGTACAAAGAACTTTATGAAGCAGGAATTTAAGAAGAAACACAGGCTTCTCACTTGGTTTCTAGGAATAAAGCAAGGTGTATTGTCTTTACAAAACCCTAACATTTATTCATTGAATCTGTGGTAACAGGAGACTACATTCAAGATTTCTGATTATGCATATAAATCTTACAGACAACTTCTTTTCTTTTACCCGAAGTATGAATGGAGGGAATGAGAGATGGAGTCAGAGAAAAGTGAATTAATTCTAGTGAATGGAATCAAATTCATATTTTTCCATTTTTAACATTTAAAAAGCACATAGTTTTGGAATTTATTTTTCAAATTTTCAGAAGCTAAAATGCCAGTGGTTTTCAAATGAAAATAAGCACCTCCACTTTTGTAAATGTAGCAATGAACAATTTTCTTCCCTGACTTCTAATCAAACTTGTCACCCACCAACTTAATATTAAAATAATATTTTAACTCACCTCATTATTTCTCACAGTTACTTAAGGTTTTATAAATGTATACAGGGAAAAAAGGAGGGAAAATACTGTAATTGTTTTCATATATTTCCTTTAATTATTGGCACTGGAAGTAAACTTAGTAAGGGGTTTTAAAAATCATTTAAAGTAAAGCAATCTCCCTAATTTATTTAGATACATATGTTAACATAAATATTGGTATTTGTCGTGATATTTGTTCTTTGAATTGAATAATAAATAAAAATGTAAAATCTCTTAGCATAACTCCTAGTTTTGCTATGGTGCTAGTTCTGGTTTATTTCTGTGTTAATTTTCATAGAGAAATCTGCTATTCTATAGTCCAGATTATCAGAACTACTGGTTATATTTTGAAAGGTGGTAAAGACAGTTTTCTCTCGAGCCGATCAAGTTGCAGAAAATAGAGCATTGATTTTACAGATTCAGACTTTGTCCAGCCTCTGAATGCCACACAGAAAGAAAGAGAGATATAATTCTGAAACATTTTTATAATGTACAAAAAAGGAAGAGGCAATGAAATTGAAGAGCTACTGAAATTAAACCAAATGGAAAGTGGTTGATGTATTATGGACAAAACAAGGATAGTAAAACATTATTGTTAATTCAGAAAGCAATTGAAATTCATTCTTTGCACTAGCATAAAGATCAACTACCTTCTTGACCTTTTAAGAACACCGTCTTCACCGAGGCCCATATGTTGTCTAAGACAGTTCTGATAGCTAGAGTTCCATTTCTCTGATCAAATCTTGGCACTGAAGCTGATGCATATTGAAATTTCACTTCACCAGGATTGCTTTATGTATTGGAACAGTTTCCATGTACAATTCTTTTGGACATATGAAATAATCTGCAGATATTTCCATATACTTAGCACTCGCTGGAGAAGACTCCTGCCAGTCCCTTGGCCTGCAAGGTGATCAAGCTGGTTATTCCCAGAGAAGATCAACCCTGACCGCTCTTTAGAAGGCTAGATCCTGAAGATGAAACTCAAGTACTTTGGCCACCTAATGAGAAGGAGGGACTCCCTGGAGAAGAGCCTAATGCTGGGAAAGATTGAGAGCAAAAGAAGAAGGGGACGACAGAGAATGAGGTGACTAAATGGAGTCACCAAAGCAGTAGGCATGAGTTTAAATGGATTCCAGGGGACAGTAGAGGACAGAAAGGCCTGGAGGAATGTTGTCCATGGGGTCACGATGGGTCGGACACAACTTCGCAACTAACAACAGCAGCCCTTGGAGAACCAGTTTAGTGTAGTGGTTCAAGTTTGGTTTAGATACCATGGGATTGTAAATTCTAGTCCCAACTAAGACATGATAACTATTGGGTGACTTTGGGTCAGTTACTCTCTTTCAGCTCAATCCACCTCACGTGATTGCTGTTTTGGGTTGAAATAGGAGGAAGAAGGAATATTATGTATGTTCCACACTTTGAATTATTTATAAAGTAATAGGTGGCCAAAGTACTTGAGTTTCATCTTCAGGATCTAGCCTTCTAAAAAGCACTCAGGGATAAAAATCTAACATAAATGTACATACAAATATAAATACTTGGGCCATGAGTCTTGTGAAAATAATGTTAATGATTTGTTGGATTCATAAGTTGCATTTCAGCCAAAGAATGCTAACTGCCTTGAGCTCCATGAAAAGCACGATTGACAATATACAAAAAGAGCCTGTTAATTCATCCACCAAACTAACTTACATGTTGCAGTGGAATAGTTGAGCCAATAAAATGCAAAGCTGAAGATTTCAAACATTCATCTCCCAGAAGCTACCTGGGACTTTATATCCTGTGTCCACCTCCTGATTTGAAATAATAGCTTGTAGTTCCTGCTGTTACCCATCATCTCTTCTGGTTTTCCTCCCTTAATCCTAGTATGTGAGAGAAATAAAGATTTTTATTCCTTATGCTGCCTTTATGGCAATTACCCTGTTTACCTGAAAATAAGATTTCCCTGGATAATAAAGCCAATCAGGCTTTTGAGCGCATGTGCTAAAATAAACCCTCCCCTGAAAATAAGCCCTCAAAATATTGCAACACAGCAGCAGCCATGAAGTGACCACGCTCTCCACCTCCTGCACCTCAAAAATAATAAGACCTCCCTGAAAATAAGGCCAAGTGCTTATTTTGGGGGTCAAAAGAAAATAAGACCCTGTCTAATTTTTGGGAAAATACAGTAGAATATATTTTAAAAGTCAAAATAATTTTTATATTGCACGCTCCTGGCCATGTGGCATAGAAGTATGTTAAGTGGTGATTTTAGGCTTTTTTTTCTTTTTGAGAGAGAGGCCAATCATACTAGACATAATATTATTTAGCATATGACATATTATACATGAACTTGCAATATATCTTAACCTTTCATCTAGATATTTTATCGGGATTTTTAATTTAGATGAAATACTAGAGATAAAAAGATGAGATATTGCATTTTCTGAAACTTTTATGTCAACATTCAGTGCTCTGTGCAAAGGATTGTACATCCTCCCACTCAGCTATTTAACTTTTAGAAGGTCAAAGTTCAGCAGGACTGAACTCTGAAAAATGATATTGCTCATACCACAATAAGATAAAAGCACAAAGTACAGGCAAGTGATTTATCAAGGACAAACACAGTACTAAAAGATAGAAACTGTCCTTTAATTAACAGGAATAACTTGGATATATTCTGCCTGTTTAATTTTGAAATTAATTTAAAACATAATTGGATACTCTTGTGTTTAGCCTATTTGCAGAAATATTGCCATGCCTCTGAGTTTATTCAGATTTATGCAAATCTACTTGCTATGGTGCCTCCTTTTCTGTTATTCTTCACCAAAGTTACTAGGCAACAATGTGTAGAAACTGATGGAGATACTTTTCAAAATTAAAAGAGATTAGGTCCAATGGCATCTAAGAGAAAAATCAATCTCATTACAACAGAGGGCATTATATGCTCTTTGGGTGTCCCTTCTTTTAATCTTCTGAAAAGGGATTTGCATCTGATGGAAACCTATTTGTTAAATTAAAGAGTGGAAAGGCTTAGATAGGAGAATAAATTACAGATGCTTGGATTAGAGAAGGGTTTGTCATTTCCTGGGTCTAGTTGATTAAGTCAGTATCTAAGAAATCAGTGATGGAAAAGTTGCAGCTGCTTGTGCCCTGAAAGGAGAAAAGTTCACACATAAGAGTGGGGTGTTGTTATAAGGCAGTGTTTTTCAACCTTTTTGTGCAAAGGCACACTTTTTTCATGAAAAAAAATCACGAGGCACACCACCATTAGAAAATGTTAAAAAAATTTAACTCTGTGCCTATATTGACTATATATAAAGTAATTTTCCCACGGCACACCTTACACTATGTCACGGCACACTAGTGTGCCGCGGCACAGTGGTTGAAAAACACTGTTATAAGGCTCCAAGGTAAAATACACCATGTGCCCTACTTTATTTCTCTCATTGCAGTTTCCGAGTAAGTTCTAAGCTACAGTTCTAAGCTACAGTTCTAAGCTAGGGTTTGCTTAACCACGGCAGATTCACAGAATATGCAACAAAAGTATTATGGCGTTACGTATCAGGGGTGGGATTGAAAAATTTTAGCAATTAGTTCTCTGCCTGTTTACTGGGTGGGCACGGCCATTGGGGAGTGGCCTCGTTGGCTTCTCGCACCAAGGAAGTGGGGGGGGCATTTTTGCCCTCCCCAGGCCCCAGAAGCTTTCTTCGAGCCTCTGGGAAGGTGAAAACGGCCTCCCTCCGGCTCCAGAGGCTTTCTTCGAGCCTCTGGGAAGGCGAAAACGGCCTCCCTCGGGCTCCAGAGGCTTTCTTCGAGCCTCTGGGAAGGCGAAAACGGCCTCCCTCGGACTCCAGAGGCTTTCTTCGAGCCTCTGGGAAGGTGAAAATGGCCTCCCTCGGGCTCCAGAAGCTTTCTTCGAGCCTCTGGGAAGGCGAAAACGGCCTCCCTCGGGCTCCAGAGGCTTTCTTCGAGCCTCTGGGAGGGCGAAAATGGCCTCCTCGGGCTCCAGAGGCTTTCTTCGAGCCTCTGGGAGGGCGAAAACGGCCTCCCTCGGGCTCCAGAGGCTTTCTTCGAGCCTCTGGGAGGGCAAAAACGGCCTCCCCGGGTTCCGGAGGCTAGAAACATTTCCAGACTTCTGGTAGGCCAGTTTTTCGTCCTCCCAAAGCCTCTGTGCAGGACCTGCATTTAACTGGCAGGATGAATGGGCCTTGTTGAGATTCCTGGAAGGGATGGGCAGGGTCAGCTGTTCCTTGTAACTACTGGTTCAGCGAACCAAATTAAAATCAATATCTGGTTCACTTGAACCGGTCTGAACCAGCTGAATCCCACCCCTGCACATAATGCATGGACCTAATCTCAGTTCCAAAAACCAAATAAATAGCTCAGCGATATTTCACTGGATTGGATCATTTTCTTTTCCAGACACAAATGGATGCTATAGGAGAAGTTGAATCCTCAAATGAGAGAGGAGATTCACACACATTGAGAAACTACCCTAACAGTTTCTGCTATAAATAATGAAGAAAAACTTTTGTATGCCCTTGAGTTCATTCCTGTTAACTGCCTGGTGAAGTCGCTGCAGTTTTCTTGGCAAAGTTCAGGAACTACCATTACTCCCTTCCAGTGGTGGAATACGACCAGTATGCCTCAGTACGAGTGTATCAGTGTCTGCTGGGAGCACCAGGTACTGTTACGGTATGGTGCTCCAGAGGGCCCACCTGCCCACCCGCACTCCTTACCTGTATTTGTGCTGTTTGGGGCTTCTGCGCACAGAATGCACGGCGCCTGCACAATGCTCCGCCAAGCAGCTGGAGTGTTCCGGACGTGTCACAGAGCATCGCAGGTGGTGCTGTGCACATTCATGTGGTGGACGCCTGGCCCCGTTGCACCGTACCGGTTGCAAGGGGATCCGGAACCCACCACTGCTCCCTTCCTAGGGCAGAGAGAGAGAAGGAGAGGGAGAGGGAGAGGGAGAGAGAGAGGGAGGGTAGGAGGGAGAGAAGCCCAAGATCGTCTAACTGACCTTATGCCTGAAGTAGGACTAGAAGTCCTGAACTCATTGTTTATAGTCTGGTATTTTAATCATTACACTAAGCTGCCTCTCTCTCTCATTCACTTAAACATTATATATATTTTTTCTAGAGGAGATGGTTGAACTGCTGATTGTTTGGTTGCCCTTTCCGTCACTGGAGCTGGATTTTGTTCTCCTTCTTGGAGGAGAGATTAAACTCTCGTTCTCATTCCTGTCATTACATGGGATTACTGCAACATTGACCAAGCAGCAGAGGATCAAGGCTTCTGTGAATCTAACAGTACAGCATGTACATCCTTGGGTGCCAAAAATACTAGAGAGGCACTGAGAGTTGTATCACATTTATAGATTCTTCATAGCTTAACACCGTGTCATAAAAACAGTGCTGAAGTTTTGTTATTTGATATTGGATATGGCATGTATTCCTCACAACAGATTTTTTGGAGAAATGGCACCCTGTGGCCCTTTTTAGGGTATGCCCTTATTGTCTCGGACATGATTATGGCAAATTATAGACCCTAACTTTGTCCTTGGGGTGCTATTATATTACAGCATTGTCCATTGCATGCAAATGTCACTCTTTGGATCTCCAGATTCTCTAGCGATTAACATTTGACTGGGACTGAATTGGTCATCTAAATAATCTTGCCTAAACTACTTGGACCTTACAAGGGAGCACTGGTAGTTCGACTGATTTCTAAGGCCTTTTCCATTTGAATGGTCAAAGTTTTGCTCGGTTAGTTTGATCTAGTTAGAATGCATCTGGTTTGAGATTGTTTCATTCTTAAATTTTATCTTTGTTTTAAAAAGTGTTCCAAGGATTTCATTAGACTTCAAAAGCAGCACAAAATGATCAATATGAATAATAAATGAAATGAAAATTCATATACTGCTTATGCAAAAGCCTCGAGTCTACACCCTGGTTAGTTCACATCCTGAAATGGTTTATTTATAACTATTGATAACAGTTTGTCCAACAAGAAAGATATTCTAGCATTATCTCCACTTCAGCCTAAACAGCTAACCAGCTCTTCACATTTTACTTTCGCAAAGGACAATTTAGTTTAGGGACAGTGCATAATTTGGGCTAATTGGGGGCATTGCCCCCCGCTGCTCGACACTCCATGAATGTGCCCCCCCCCGTGCATGCGTGCAGATCTCCAGCATGTGCCCCAGACCCCATGCCTGCATGGCAGAAACCCAAATATCAGCTGGCTGACGGGAGGCGCTGGCGCATGTGCGATGGACCTGAGCTGGGGCAATGGCTTGTGTGCCCACAGAGAAGGCTCTGTGTGCCACCTGTGGCACATGTGCCATAGTTCCAGCATCATGGGTATAGGTCTTCTTGCCATCCTACATCCCGATTTTATTTTGAGAACAAATTGAACAAGCTTTTAATCAATGTGTTAGCAAATCAGCTGGGAAGAATCTTGACTGAAGGATTCTGAAGGCACGGATATCTTACGAGCTCTAGATCTCTCATGTGCACAGAACACAGAGTGGCAAGTTAATCTGCTTAGGAAGTGGAACACCACCTTCAACCTTTCCATTTCCAGAGAATGAATTCAGCCTGGTTTGCATGTCCTCCTCATTTCTGCTTCCTTGCAGCATGAAAGTCTACCCTGTTTATCATCATGGCAACAGATCCTTCAGTGGTTATATGGATTTAGTCCAAGGTCTTTGGAGATTCTCAGTTATCCAGGTCCTGGTTGTCCCAAAGGTGCTTTTTTTCAAGAGGCAACTGGACTTTCTTTGTTTTTCCTCGAAGACATCACACTTTTCATCTGAAAAACTTCTTCAGTTCTCTAAACTGAAGAAGCTTTTTGGTTGAGAAGCAAAACGCCTTTAAGGATTAATTGATTGATTGATTTGATTGATTTATTACATTTATATGCCGCCCTTTTCCCCGAAGGGGACTCAGGGCGGCTCACAATTCAATCAGGGAAGGGGGTACAGACAGGGGGATAAAAAAGACAAGACATAACAATACAAAATTTAAAAACACACAACAACCATACCATTCGAGAAGGGGGGCGAAAACTCTTAGCCCCAGGCCTGTCAGAACAGCCAGGTTTTAAGGGCTTTGCTGAAGGCCTGGAGGGTGGTGAGGGTTCGAATCTCCATGGGGAGCTCGTTCCAGAGGGTCGGAGCAACCACAGAGAAGGCTCTCCTCCGGGTGATCGCCAGTCGGCATTGGCCGGCGGATGGAATTCGGAGGAGGCCTAATCTGTGGGATCTAATCGGTCTATTGGAGGTAATTGGCAGCAGGCGGTCTCTCAAGTACCCAGGTCCAATACCATGAAGGGCTTTATAAGTGAAAGACAAAGTAAGTCCAGTTGCCTTTTGAAAAAGCACCTGTGGGATATGATAGTCCAATCTTAATGTCAGAAGTCCATGTATTGGTGGGAGTAGAAGCAATGTTTGGCACAGATAACACCAGGTGGCTTTCACACACTCTTAGTAGGGGAAATATTTTCCCTTTTGCCCCTCTCTCTGCCTCTTGTCAAGCTTTTCCCTTTTTATTAAAAAAACAAACAAACCCCAAACCCTGCCATTTTTGTATTTTTTCCTCTTGAATATGGAACCATCCTCTGGAATCTTTGGTATGGTTGCCAAAGGCTAAAAAAAGTCACAGGAAAGTTCATGAACAACTATTGTTTGAAGCCTGAAGGATATTCATTCCTATTTTACAATTAAATAACTGAACTGTGCAACTTGTCCCCTGGGGCACAGCATTGTTGCTGAGCCACTTAAAAATCCTTCCATCCTCCCTAATTCTTCACGATCTTTTCCCACTCCTTTTTGTCTTCTATTATGCAGAAAAGCCAAAAAAATCCTACCATTTTTCAGACACATAAAGATTTATCTGCCCTACTGACTCTTTCCTGCCTGTGAAAATCGAGATCCATTCAGGTATACTGTTTATTTTTATTGGTTGACTGTGGAGCTTGTACTGCTGTGCAAGATCTTCTCGATACGTGCATTTGGGGTTTTTCTTTTTGGCTATGAAAAACAGAAGTTACAAAAAAACTCCAGCAATCTGATACTCTTGAACTGAAATCTCAGTTCTAGGCTTCGAAAAGCCACATCTTCTGCAGGCAAGTTAAGAATAACTGTAAGAGGAACTATTTGAAAAGGTTTGTGATGCTCCAGCCTCAGCAAGCTACAAATGAGTAATAAATTCAATTTCAGTAGAGGCAATAGTAGCATGGTTAAGTTTTTGTTGTCCTCTATTAAGGTTCTTAACAGTGTTTCTTCTTATTAATTAAAGTTGTGAATAGACTAAAATTTCACAAAATGGATATTTCCTCACTGGTTTTACTTTTAAACCAGATTTTTTTTAAAAAAAAAGAACTTAGAAACTCAATGTTAAAATTATTATATCCATCTCAGTATCTATGTGAAAATTGGTTCCTTCTGTCACATCAAACGCTACTGTTTGTTAACACTTCTAGGGAGCTGTATGCAAGGCTTTCAAGGTAATGCACTTTTGCTGTAGAGATTTTCAAGGGGGGAAATTATAATGCAAATCCGGTGTTTAGTTCGATCCCTGGACCAATTCCAGGTACTCATAAATTAATTAGCAGATGTTTGCTCTCTCCAGATCTGCTCTTCTGAAGGTGAATAGGTCCTATAGCTTTTCCCACCTCCCTGAAAGCCCATATGAGTTTCTTAGCTTCTTGACATTTCCAAGAAGCTAATTGAGAATGTACGAATCTTGAACTAAAACCATCTTTTTGGGGGCAAGAAAATATCTTCTTTTACCCTCTATGAAAGCTGGATACAAAGCAAATGGGCTTTGAACAGGCATAGAATGTCAAGAGAAAGTTAGCAATAATGTAATTTTCTGATATATCATGTGTTTATGGTTTAATGCTTTATATGTATGCAACCAAATTTATCTAATATTCTGTGTTTAGGGAAAGTATATGTATATATATTTTAAAAAGTATAGTTTAGCATTCCTCATAAAACTTTGAATCCAGCCTAAACTTTGTCATAAGAATAAATGATTTTTGACAATTTTTTAATGTAGTTCTCTCCCGGTATGTTAGAGTACAATGTCCATTGTCCTGCAATAACTATAATTGTATAATAATATATTGTATATTACTGGAAAAGCTGAATGCAAAACCTCTAATTAAGATAAAGGTTCCCCTCACACATATGTGCTAGTCGTTCCCAACTCTAGGGGGTGGTGCTCCTCTCCATTTCAAAGCTGAAGAGCCAGTGCTGTCTGAAAACATCTCCGTGGTCATGTGGCCAGCATGACTAAATGGTAAAGGTGCATGGAACAGAGTTACCTTCTCACCAAAGGTGGTTCCTATTTTTCTACTTGCACTTTTTTTTTTTTACATACTTTCGAACTTCTAGGTTGGCAGAAGCTGGGACAAGTAGTGGGAGCCCACCCTGTTGTGAAACTCTAGGAATTCGAACTGCCAATCTACCAACCTTTCTGATCGATAAGCTCAGCCTCTTAGCCACAGAGCCACTACGTCCCATTTACCTGATTAAGATAGGTGGATTTTAATTCCCAGAATTTCCCCTGGCTGGAGGATTATGGGATATGAAGTCTGAAGATCTTTAAGTTGCAGAGATTCATATGGGTAGTCCTTTAGGTATGACCATGATTAAGCCTGGAAATTACAGTCATTCATTCCAATGGTGGTAAAGTGAGTCAGCCTATGACTACATCTGATTTTACGACTTTTTTTTTGCAGCAATTATTAAGCAAATCCAGGAGTCATTAAGTAAATCCATTGTATGATATGGGTTTCATTGGAAACGTAAAGACCAATTTCTGGCAGAACAATCCATTGTGTTTATCTGATTGCAGAATGTTGCAAACAGTGTAAATGTGAGTCGGTTGTTAAGTGCCAAAATGTGATCATGTAAGTTCAATGTTGGAACTTCAAAACAGGGCCATATGTAGTTTGTTTTGGGAACTGTAACTTCACACAGTCACTAAGCGACTGATCATAAGAGTCAATGACTACCCATACAGATAGGGAATTCTTTCATTGATATTGGTTAAAAAAAACAAAAAAACACTTGCACTAATATTAGAAAGGGGAGTGTAGGGAGGAATGTTTGCCTAAGAAAAATACATGGTTGCAGTTCCCAAGGAGACAGGTCTATGCCCTCGACATTCTCCAGTTTCAAGATACTGCATTGTTTGCAATAAACTATGGTTTGCAGTCTAATGATATGGGCCCTTTGTATACCCTTCCTCTTCTGGAATGGCCATAAGGAGAGGGTCAGAAGTTTCCACTTTTGATTAAACATCCTTCTCCGTCTTCATTCACTAATAAAACATAGACATATCTGGTATATGCACAGTGCATGAATTATAATCTTTAAAGGTTTAGGCCAGTGATGGTTCAGCACCGAGTGTTGAAACTGGAGTGTGCGCGCTCTGGAGCACCACAACCTGGAAGAGAGCAGCTGGTTGGTGCACATACGCATTGCGGCCAGCTGCACTTCTGGGTTCTGTCGTGTGCATGAACGCCAAACAGATGGTCTGGCATGCATATGCACTGGCCAGCTGTTTTTGTCCAGTGCTCTGGGCTTTCGCACAAAGACCAGGTGCCGGCGTACATATGTGTGCCGGAGCCCGGAACCTGGAAGAGAGCAGCTGTCCGAAATGCATGCGGGTAGTGGAACCTGGAAGTGCAGCTGGTGACAGTGCATGTGCCCACAGACAGGGCTCTGAATGCCACCTCTGGCACACATATCATAGGTTCGCCATCACGGGTTTAGGCTGATGGGGCATACTGTTCCTACGTTGATAAACACAATATTGTTTATCACTGGCAGCTGTTAGATTTAAATTGGTCCTTATTTGATGCACATGTGATGAATGTAACATTGCCAAACATAAATTCTTTAGTGTCTTTGGCAATTTCTTGCTGTTGCAATGGACCGCTAACACAAATGGTCACTACCAGGGGTGGATTCTGGCAGCCACTCTTGCTTGTGGTTGTGCAGCGCATGCAGCACTAAAAAAATGCTTTTGCGCATGCGCAGAAGCAAAAAACAAGATGGTGGCATGGGAGAACTGGTTCAGGGACGTGGCAGGTCTGGGTCGCTGCAAGTTCCAGCGGCCAGGCTGCCAAGTTACTATCGGTTTCAGCCGAACTGGTAGGATATCTACCTCTGGTCACCATATGGTAAGATGTTAAATGACTATAGCTATAAATGTTGGAATTCATTAAGCTCTATGCATTGGATTCATTCCTCTTTGCGCATGTGTACACACACACATATGCAGATAAATGGGGGAATACAGTACAGATAGCCTTCCAATTACGACTACAATTTGAGCCCAGAATTCATGTTGCTAAGTGAGAAATTTATTAAGTGAGCTTTGCCAAATTGTATGATTTTTTTATGCCAGTTTTGTTAAACGAATCACTGCAGTTGTTTAATTCATAACACGGTTATTAAGTGAATCCAGCTTTTCCATTGATTTTGTATGTCAAAGGGTCACAAAAGGGAATCATATGAGGCCCTCCGAAGGTCTGTTTTTACTGACAGAGGAACCAGTGAGGTTCCTTCGCTGTTCCCAAGGCAGCCCCGTGGACGAGATCCGGCCCCACGGGCCTTGAGTTTGACACCCGTTTTAAAATGTCTATAGAATAAGCAACTTTGAGTTGCACAAACAGGCAGCATACAGATAGTCCTTGACTTATGACTGGTTGCTTAATGACAAAAGTTCAAAAGAGGTAGGTGTTTGCAACTGGCTCACATTGATTACTTGCTGCAGTGTCCCATATGCCCACAACCATGATTTGCAATGTTTTTTTCCTACAATCTGGGAACCCAGGTTGTACTCAGAAGCATTCAAATTGCAAACCTGGACAATGCCACATGTAGGAAGGCTGAACTAGTAATTATTATGGCTATTAGGCTTTTAATTTACAGCATTTGAGGACATTCTGTGAATTCAGAAAAATCTAGCCCTTGATGGCGGTGAATCTGTGTCACACAAAGCCCTCTCTGTGGGCACACAACCTGTGTGGGCTCGGCTCAGCTCTACCGTGCCTGCACGCATGCCTTCTGCTGGCCAGCTAATTTTCGGGTCTCTTTCGGACATGGCGGGCGATGGGATGCATGTGGGATAGCCATGTGCATGCGTGGGGCAGATGGAGGGGTCAGGTGCAAATGTGTGGGGTCACATACCCATGCGGGGGACGGAGATGGGAGTGCAGGGGGTGGGGTATAACCCCTGTGGTTCATTTTTGGTCCCAGGAGATTGCAGGGAGGCCAACTAGGCCCAAAAGACGGGACAGGGGGTATCACATGCACATGCGTGGGGAGGACAGGGAGCATGGAGGGCATGTGTGCATGCACAGGGGGCCAGGCAAAGTAGCAATAGCAATAGCAATAGCAGTTAGAGTTATATACCGCTTCATAGGGCTTTCAGCCCTCTCTAAGTGATTTACAGAGTCAGCATATTGCCCCCAACAACAATCCGGGTCCTCAAAGTGGGTGTCACACACACACATTGCAATATGGGTGTGCGCTTGCTCGTGGCACGACAAAACCGCACTCGTCAAAATAGTGGTGATAAAGTCACGTCGCTAAAGCCGCGACATCATCACCACACGTCAACACCGCCGCGACAACAGCGCGGCAACAGAAGGGTGCTTTAAAACAGCGCCGCGGCAGAAAGCCAATTTAAATTAAGGTAAGGGTTAGGATTAGGTTTAGGGGTTTGCTTTAGGGTTAGGTTTAGGGTTAGGGTTAGGGTTAGGGTTAGGTTTAGGGTTAGGGTTAGGTTTAGGGTACTGAGGTAGGGTCGCGTTTTTCCTTAGCGCTTCGAACGGCGCGGATTAGCCCTTTGCGCTTATGTCTCCGCGGATAAGGGCTTCGCGGTATTGTGGTGGAACCGCGCTTGCTTTTGTCATGTGACTACAAAAAGATTAGCCATCACTGATCTAGCCTTTAAAGCAGAAATTCAGACTAAGATTAGGGCTATAGTGTTCCCAGAGGTGGGTTGCAAATCCCAGCGCTATTGGTTCGCTTGTGCTCGTGCCGCTTCTGCGCATGTGCAGAAGCATCCGGGTGGAGCCTCTCACTGCCGCCACTATTGGTTCATCCGATCTGGGCTGAACACAGAGCAACCCACCTCTGAGTGTTCCTATGGGGTGTGTATGTGTATGTGTATTTTGGTACCTTCAACTGGCAACTGTCATGACAAGTCCCTGCATTTTTCTTGGCAAGGAGTCCTTTGGCCTAGCCTTTCCCCTGCTGGGAGAAAGAGTGGCCCAAGGTCACTTGGCTGGCATCCACATTTAAGTCAGGACCAGAACTCCACATCTGTTTCTAGTGGCTCGCAGTGATGCTACCCCTTGGCTTACTTAATTATTGTTTCTCTATTAAACCAATTTTTCCGGGTTGGCGTAGCACAGACCACGAATTGAGCAAACGCGGCTGCGTTTTTAACAACAGATTCTGTTGTGAAATGCATTGTGTGAATTTTCTCAGAAAAAAGACTATCCTGAGAGCTGAATTGCAGTGGCCGTTGGGAATTGTTGTGAAATGTATTTACAGACAGTGCAAGACCTGTGAGCATACGGGGCAGAAGCCTTTTTTTAAAATATCATTTTACGAGGTCTGATCCCTGCAAGGCAGATTGAGAGAGAGAGGGAGAGAGAGCGCGCTGTAGAAAAGTCAATCCATAACCGGCGCGTTGCCCGTGGGGGAAGAACCACGGAAAGCAGAATGAGACGCGGTTCCTTTAAAATGGAGTTAAGAGCCAGGAAAAAAAAAAAGAAAGAAAGAAATAAACCGGGCAGCGGCTCAATTTTACAGATGCCGGCGAACCAGGTCGGCTGCCAGGCTGTCGCTTTCTGGAGAGCAGCTGCGGCAGCAGCGCCAAGAAAGGCTCGCGCCTTTGCAATTAATAACTCCGCGGGGCTGCCGGTTGGGAGAGGTAAGTCGCGAGATCGAGGTGGAATTAAAAAAAAAAAAGCAACTTCTTCTTCTAAAAGCAGAAGGGAAATCCTCTTTCTCAATGCAAATTTTAAAAAAAAAAGCCTTTGCAATTTGCAAACGTGCTGCCTTAGTTCTATGAAAGTCGGGTGTGTGTGTGTGGAAACTTCGCCTAGGAATTGGGCCGGCTGGTCCGCTGCTTCACACTAAAGGCTTGATTTTAATGCAATCAATGATCTGAACGTGGTCTAGACGGCAAGCGAGCTAGCCAGTTTTCGATTCGCGTCTGGGGCGAGGGGTAGCGGCTGCTGAGTCAGGAGGCATTTTTTCAAAGTGACTTTGGAGCAAGGATTTTGCAACAGGTTTCTTCAGTGGCAAGATGTTGCAAGGACCGTCCCTTCTACGGAACTCGGCTCTTCTTCAGGAAACAGCCTGAAAGTATGCTTTGTTTCGTGGTTCTTCGCCAACAAAGCTTTCCTTACAGAAACGAATGCGATTCGAGCCTGGCCACTTATGCTCAATGGACAAGGAATTTCCTTCCCCCACCTCAAAAAAATAGGACGTCGTAAATTTGCATAAGGTTTGTCTAGAAATGAAAAAAAAAAGACGAGCGGAGGAGCTGCTCTGTCCTTTCAATAGAACCCACTATCTCTTGCCCCTTGCAGCAGACTGACAAGATAACATGTAGGTTTAACAGCTCCGTCTGTTATTCATTTGCTAATTGTGGATGGCCAGCTTCAAGGCCCTATCTGTGGGTCTTTCTTTTGTGTTTTGGTCTAGATAAAATAGCAACAGACAAGTTGTCAAAGGAAGGGTATCATCTTTGTAGAACAGACTACAGCAGACCAAAGTCATCTTTCCATTTGGTTTTGTCACCAAAAAAACCCCCCATTTCATTTAGTCAACTTTAATCAATTGTGAACCAGCTTAAACTGCCACCGCAACTCTAGGTAGCATGCAATCTTTTTAATTATGTGCCATAAAGTGGTTTTTGACTCCTAGCAACCAGATACATCAGGCATGTTCAACTCATGGGCCGCATGTAGCTCTAGAGAGCTAGTAACATAGCCCCACAAGATCATAAACCTTAAACATTATTGTACGCACATATATTAACTATATTACATGCCTCATAGGAAGCCTAGGCAAGCCAAAAGGTTAGACATGGTTGACATAGATTTCCCCCAGGATGATTTAGCCCTAATTGTTCTTTCAAGCCTCCCAATGGTGCACACATCACTATAAACAAAACAAAATACTTCGGCAACCCTTGCTGGGGAATCCACAACTAGAAACACTATGCAGACATCCATCGGTTTCAAAAGTGGGGATTCAAATTGCCTGATGAAGAATCTCCAAGACCTTCTTAAAAGTCAACAAGGTCCTGCCATGTGGACTTGTGTGGGTGGGTGCTGTTTTTTTGTGGGGCCTGCCACAAAGAAGCCCATCTCTGACACAGTTCCATAAGATGGAATTGTTTTAACAATGTGATTTGATATGAGCACACTCGTTTAGATCCCCAGAATATACACAAACAATTCAGTTGTGCGCTTCCTTTTTTTTACCACTGGTTCACTCATGTGCACAAGAGTCCAGTGGGTGGACGGAGCCTCCTGCTGCCGGCACTAACAGTTCACCCGAACTGGGAGCAACCCATCCTCTGAAACAATTGGAGAAAAGCAACGACATAAATATTCAAGAAAGAGCCAGTTTGCTATAGTGGCTAAGGCATCCTGTTAGAAACCAAGAGATTGTTAAGTTCCTTCTTGAGGCACAAACCTAGTTGGGTAACTTTGGGCCAGTCACTCTCTCTCAGCCCTAGAAATTGGGCAATGGCAAACCACTTAAGAAATCTTGATAATTGAAGAGACTTCTGCAGGCAGTCAACCCTGATTTGAAGGCATTATCTAAATAGCTATCTCTATCTAGATAGAGGAGATCAGTCCTAGAGGAGATCAACCCTGACTGCTCTTTGGAAGGCCAGATCCTGAAGATGAAACTCAAGTACTTAATGAGAAGGAAGGACTCACTGGAGAAGAGCCTAATGCTGGGAAAGATTCAGAGCAAAAGAAGAAGGGGACGACAGAGAATGAAGTGACTGGAGGGAGTCACCGTTGAGCTTGAGGATGGTAGAGGACAGGCAGGCCTGGAGAAATGTCTATGGGTCGCAATAGGTCGGACATGATTTTGCAACTAACAACAACATCTAGATAGCTATCCAGGCGCCATTATTCCCTAAACTTCTCTCCCAGAGAAGCCTGAAGGTGATGCTTAATTAATGGAGACATTATGTGTATAAGGATACAAACAGCATAGGCAAGTGTATGTGTGTACACA
Organism: Thamnophis sirtalis; assembly: GCF_051295495.1. Taxonomy (NCBI): domain Eukaryota; kingdom Metazoa; phylum Chordata; class Lepidosauria; order Squamata; family Natricidae; genus Thamnophis; species Thamnophis sirtalis. Next base: position 21,137,082 of record NW_028261384.1, on the reverse strand, counting down.
CGCATACACACACACACACATAAAGTATATTAATAAATTAATACCAAAGGCATTGTTTTCTCTGGACGTTTTTATGGAATTGCAGAACCCTGTTTGGAATGCCCTGATTTTTACTGCTTATATATCAAAGAGTTCATTTGGACATAGCTCCAATATTCAACTTTTAAGAATATCATCTTATTTTGGAATTCTGTCACCCTCGGGCCAAAGGATTACCTAGAGCAGGGGTCAGCAAACTGCGGCTCTGGAGCCACATGTGGCTCTTTCCTCCCTCTGCTGTGGCTCCATCACCAGTCGGCGCCACAATTTTGAGAGGAGCTTCCGGTGGGGTGGGGGAGGGAGAGAAGCACAGTGCGCTAGGAGAAGACTCTATGGCAAGGGGAGGGTTTTCCAGTTGTCTCCACTATTAATAGGGCTTTCAGTTATGACAGAGGAAAAAGTACACTGTGCAAGGAGGAGACTGTATGCTGGGTGAACTGAACTTCTGGTCAGCTCCAGAATTGAACAGGGGGCTTCCGGTTAGGACCTTTGTGGTGCCCGGTGTTTTCTTTTCTGTGGGAAACGGGTCCAAATGGTTCTTTGAAGGTTTAAATTTGCATCTCCTTTAAAACAAAATCCTGATAATCTATATTAAATTGTACTCAAATGATTCCTTTCTTAAAGAAAGTTCAGCATAGTTCAATATAATAAGAATAGGATAATTCACGTAATTTGGTGCCCAAGTAAAAATATTTTTAATGGTATTAAAGCCTGGGTAAGATAGATTCATACTATATTGAACCGGTATTTCTTTTACTAGGCAGTTAAAGGTAAAGGTTCCCCTCACACATATGTACTTCCCTGTTTCCCAGAAAATAAGAGTTCCCCGGATAATAAGCCCAATTGCGCTTTTGAGCGCATGCGCTAAAATAAGCTCTCCCTCCCCCCAAAAAAATATTGTAACATAGCAGCAGCCATGAGGTGACCACACTCGCTGCCTCTTGCGCCTCAAAATAAGACCTTCCCGAAATTAAAACCAAGTGCTTATTTTCGGGTTCAAAAGAAAATAAGACCGTGTCTTATTATTGGGGAAACACGGCAGTGCTCATCTCCATTTCAAAGCCGAAGAGCCAGTGCTGTCCGAAGACGTCTCTGTGGTCATGTGGCTGGCATGACTAAATGCCGAAGGCGCACAGAACGCTGTTAGCTTCCCACCAAGATAGTGGTGGGATTCATTTTTTTTTACTACCAGTTCTGTGGGCGTGGCTCGGTGGGTGTGGCACGGGAAGGATACTGTGAAATCTCTATTTCCTCCCCACTCCAGGGGAAGGTTACCTCAAAATCCCCATTCAGTCCCAATCAGCTGAGACTCTGGAGGTAGAGAATAGATGGGGGTGGGGCCAGTCAGAGGTGGTATTTACCGGTTCTCTGAACTTCTCAAAATTTCCACTACCGGTTCTCCAGAACTGGTCAGAATCTGTTGAATACCACCTCTGCACCTAGGGATGGGTTTCTGCTGACATTATTGTTGGTTCGGTACATGTGCAAATTTGCACATGTGCACTCACTCCACTGATGTGCATGCCTGATGCCTGCTCTGTGCGCAGTTGCCTATAAATAGGTCTGCACATGCGCAGAACATTTAAAAAGGTCAAAAAAAGATGTTGCGGCAACTGAGTAACTGGTTCGGGGGCGTGGCGAGCATGCCATTCCTACCAGTTTGGAGACCCAGTCACCATTTCCACTACTGATTCTACTGAACCCGTGCAAACCGGCAGGAACCCACCTCTGCTCTGCACCAAGGTGGTCCCTATTTTTCTACTTGCATTTTTTATGTGCTTTCAAACTGCTACGTTGAAAGAAGCTGGGACAAGTAACGGTAGCTCACTCCATTATGTGGCGCCAGGGATTCAAACCGCCAAACTGCCGACCTTTCTGATTCGACAAGCTGAGCGTCTTAGCCACTGAGCCACCATGTCCCTTAACTAGGCAGTTAAAGAATAGCATAATTCAGGTAATTTAATGTTCATTTAAAAACATTTTTAATAATATTAAAGACTGGGAGTAAGGTAGATATTTTAACTGCCTAGTAAAAGAAATACCGGTTATACTTGCACGACACACTTATCCATTATTTATTCAGTTAGACCATAAACCAATAAACTAATCATATGTGCTGAGATTTAAAATATGCTCATTATGAAGAAGTTGGATTGGCAGTAGGGAGTCAGATCCATGTTTTCATTCAAGCAATAGTCCCGTGCACTCCCTTAGCCCAACCACTGCATAGGGAGACTGTTATACAGCCAAAATGAATGACAACTCCTGTGTGTGTTGCCTGAACTTAGAAAAGGCATTGGATAAGTGCAATTAAAAGAAAAAGATGCAGTGGCTCAATGGCTAGGTCTGCAGTTCGGCGGTTCAAAACCCTAGTGCCATGTAACAAAGTGAGCTCCCGTTACTTGTCCCAGCTTCTGCCAATCTAGCAATTTGAAAACACGTAAAAAATGCAAGTAGAAAAATGGGAACCACCTTTGGTGGGAAGGTAACAGCTTTCCGTGCACCTTTGGTGTTTAGTCATGTCGGCCACATAACCACGGAGACTTCTTCGGACAGCGCTGGCTCTTTGGCTTTGAAATGGAGATGGGCATTACCCCCTAGAGTCGGGAACGACTAGGATATATGTGTGAGGGGAACCTTTACCTTTAAGTGCAATAAGTAAGTTCAGTGTACCTTGTAAATGTAGCCAGTGGGATGGATGATCAAATGGGGATCCTGTCCTCAATTCCTAACTTTGCTGGAAAAAGATGAGGAGGAACAATAGCTGAATCTATTTCTTACACAGCAGTTTAAAAGGAAACAAATGGTTTAAAAATCAGACTCGGCTCAGGTTTAATTTTCACATATAGTTTATACCTTGTACAATAATCTTGTGCAATAATCTTAACAACCCAACGACTTACTGCGCAGCTCACCTGAGGTTATCAAATCTGTTGAGGGTCTGCTCATGTCTGCAGTTTTTTGGTATTTTTAGGTACGGAACAAATGAATGCTATGGTAGGTCCTAAAATAGGCACACTACAATTAAACAAAAAAGAAGAAACTTTGCTTTTGTTCAGCCCCCTGTAACTTATATGGTTCTCAGCTGCCCAAATCTAGGATTGTGAGCTCCAGAATATACGATTGGGATGGTAAATAAATTTTGGGGAAATATAGTTAACCATGTCTTTGGGCCAAAGTTACCCCAATCTCAGGTTATATGTTTAATGCACATACATAATTAATATACTGCTTTGAGTATGAGGGACAAAACAACAGTTTTTACCAAGTAATGCAGATATGGGGCATGGCTCAGTGGCTAAGATGCTGAACATGTTGATCAGAAAAGTTGGCAGTTTGGTGGTTCAAATCCCTAGTACCGCATAATGGAGTGAGCTCCCATTACTTGTCACAGCTTTTGCCAACCTAGCAGTTTGAAAGCATGTAAAAATGCAAGAAGAAAAATAGGGACCACCTTTGGTGGGAAGGTAACAGCGCTCTGTGCTCCTTTGGCATTTAGTCATGATGGCCACATGACCATGGAGACGTCTTTGGACAGCGCTGGCTCTTTGGCTTTGAAGCAGAGATGAGCACCGGTTCCTAGAGTCGGAAACGACTAGCATATATGTGCGAGGGGAACCTTTACCTTAATGCGGATTTAACACATATTGTTTCTAAGAGGTAAATTGTTCCAAAATTGGAATTTGGAAAAGTTAGATTAAGAGTTACAGCAGTTCAACTCAGCTATCCATCTTCATGGTTGAACATCGTTATACAACTGACAACCACAATTAATCACAATATGTGTATGTTAATTTCCTACATCAACCACTCTAGAAAGCTGTGCTTATGATACAGAGGGAATGATTGGTTCCAAATCACGCAGCGGCATGGCTGGGGCTAGATTCAGTCCTGAATCTTTTTGGTTCTACTCCAGTAGCATCTTAATCATCATCTTCGGCAAATCCTGGGATTCCTAAGAGCCTCTTGGAAATCCAGAAGTCCTGGGATTTCCCGGAGGCCTGCTTTAGAAATATTAACCCATCCTGACCCGGCTGAACTTTTTCAAAGCCGCTAAGCAAGGCGCATAAAGCCTTTTATGATCTCCCTTCCCGAGGCGAGGTGGGCTTCGGAGGTGAAACCACCGCAGAAGGCTTAAGAGAAGAAGAAGAAGAAGAAGAAAAATCTCCCAGAGCTAGAGAGCCACTTTCCCTAAATGGGAAAAAGCGCTCTTGACATGCCCCAAAGTAACCCTTTGTTCTCACCGACGCTCCCTGAGCGCTGGGAGCTGCCCAATAAAATCAACCCTCCGGCGGGGCACAGCTGATCAAACCTCGCCTTTCTTTTCTCTTCCTGATTCATACCCGGGAAGGGGGAGACAGGGCGCCCCTGGTCTCCGCCCCCACCGGGAGGAAGCGTTTCCAGCTCGCTCGCTCTCGGCGCTCTTGTGCTGTGTGGCGGACAAGGGTGCGGCGGAGACGGCGGTAGCCCTCCCCTTCCGTCCCAGCGCGAAGGCACTCCTTGGCGCTCCTGCCCGCCCGGGGTCACACAGTTCGGGGCGGCTGCTGCTGCTGGCAGTGGGTCGGTCGGAGCAGCTTTCCCTCCAGCCAGGGCCAGGTCGGCGGCGGCAGCACCGGCAGCGGCAGCAGCAGCTGCGGTTCCTGCACGAACCCAACTTTCCCATTGGGCGCCTGCGAGCCTCCCTGGCCGGCCGCCCGCCCCCGCCAGCTGCTCGCGCTCCTTGCCTGCTTCGCCGCCGCGCGCGATTCGGCAGAAGTTTCTCCTTTGTTGGGGAAAAGTCGTGCGCTTCGGCCAGCCGGGATCGGGGGACGCCAGGGGAGCAGGACAGGTGGCGGACGTCGGCGCTGGGTTGGCAGCCTGGGTCACGCAGGTAATGTGTCTCTTCCGGCTCGGGACTTTCTTGCGCTTTCTTTTTTTTTCTTTCTTTTCTTTGCAGCGAGGCGGCCAATAACACTGGCCCTCCAGAGAAGGAAGAGGCCAGGTTGTGTGAAAGAGAGACGGGGTTGCGGGTAAGGGGGGAAGGGGAGGGAGGTAGTAAGATGGTTTTGCAACGCCACGCCGTTGGGGAGAAAGAGGGAAGGGGGCTCGCTCAGAGTTGAGGCTTGCGGGGGCGCATTGAGAATCCCAACCCTTGGGGTGGGTAGGGGGGAAGGGAGGGCAAGGAGGGCTATTGTGCATTGCCAGGTGGTGGGATCCCCCCCCCCCCCCAGTTGCCGTTCAAAAGCTCCCTGGGCTGGAAGCGAAGCTGGTTTCCAGGGCATGATGAATTGGCTGGCTTCCGGGGACGGTGCACATCCGCCCACTTGCAGAGAAGCAGCTTTCGGCTAAAGAGGTGCTCCGGGAGCAAGATTGTAGCCCTAGTAAATTCCGTTTACTGCTCCGATGTGCCTTGCTTGCAGGCTTTCTGTCAACCACGTAAGAGCAACGCGTTCTTGGAAGCCATCTGACAGCGCGGTGTCGAGTCTCACAAGGAGTGCCAAGTTTTGTTTGTTTCTGATATGGAGCGAGCGCCCTTTAATAGGCTTATCAGCGGGTCCAAAGTGGGGAAAATAGCGTAAAAAATTCCATCCTTATGCGCAATAGAAGCTGAGGGAAAACACGGGTAGCAAGGCTGTCCCCCTCTTCCATTCTGAGATAAATAACAATACATGTTGCTGTCTAAGAAGTGGCTCCATAAAAACCATTCAACTCAAAGTCTAAAATCATTTCATTGCATCACTGGGCAAAAGCCAGATAAAAGTTAAACATGCTTCAGTCTGTTTATATTTTTACCTACTGCTTTGGAGTGTTTTCAAAGTGTTTTCTCATTTCAGCAATTATGTCAAATATCAACTAAGTCCTTTTAAATTTTTACTTTTCTCCAGGCATCCCTTGAGATTGTCCTCATTGAGTCTAAGGAGCCATAGCGCGTATGTAAAGCAAGCTGTTATTTGCAACTGGATAGATTTTAAACTTAAAGTGCTTTCCAAGCTGGCTGTCTTGAATAATAGTAATGTTTCCTATTATTCAACTGCAGGGGTAAATTTGATTCTACCTTCAGGAACAGAGCAGTGTTAAGAGAAAGGGATTAGCTTTCAGGAAAAATGATACTAAATGTTAAACAAACCTTTGTTTAACTTAACATTAGTTATCTTTGGCCATGGATAGATTCAATTTTTTTAGAATTCAGTTCATTTAAATTGTATATATAGGCAGACATACAGGGTATTTCAGATTTAAGTTTTAGAAATGCAGCCAGCTGCTAAAGAGATGTAATCCAGATAGTTTTTGATATTGCAGAATGAATAAACCAGAGTTGGGAAATTTTCAGCCTGACATATTTTCAGCTTGCCTGTTCTTGCACTGCAGTTGGACTTCAAAAAATGTTTCTTTAGGTGAAGTAGAAACTTCTTAAAAGTCTAGATCTGATCCAAACTCCTTGCCCTCTTCCCTTCTTAAATAACCTGTAAAATACCTTTGGCTAATACTTAACAAATTTCTCATTCTGACTTTCCTAATGCACATGCTATTTCTTATAGCAGACAACGTAAATAAAAGAAGCACAGTTCCCAAATTTAGAGGTAAAACCTTGAACCATAGCTCTTGGCCTGGTACCCCATAAAAGGATTTACTCTTAACTAGTGATGCCTTCCAAATATGGCCAAAGTCTTATCTTTTAGCTTCTTTTCATCACTGACCATGTTGGCTGGGGCTGCTGGGAGTTGTAGTTCAACAATATTGAACCTCAGTACTGCTTGGAATAGAGCCAGTGAAGTGAGTATGGTAAAAATCTGGTTCTATTTATTTTGTTAGCATTATTTTTCCCAAAAAGGCTGATTTGATGACTAAGAAGCTTTGTTTTTTGAAAGGCAAATCTTACCCTGTGTTTCTTTCCTAAGAGTTATGTAGTCTGTTCAATATAGAAACAAGTCTTTCTGATCCTCATTTCTTTTAGCTACAATAGTAGCAAGAATAAATGCCAATTAAACATTTTGTGGGGGGGAAAGGGTTTTATTTTCATCTGGAAGCCACCATTGAAAGGGTTTTAGATACACTACTGTAGTAGCCTGCCCAAATGTTGTTTTTTGTATTTACAGCCCACATTTTAGCAAATTCTTCTAAGAAATACAGACTCCAAAAATCTTTCCATATTCTTATTTATTTGTGGCCTGACAGGCATGTTTTAAAAGTAAGCAGAGTAGTGAATGACACAAATGCTTAAAAATCCACTTAAAATGTCCTTATAACTCAAGAAGGAAAGAAAAAAGAAACACATCTGGAAAAGAAAAAAAAACCTCGGGGAGTATCTACCTAAAGGTGTTTCCTTGCCTTCTTATGGCCACATTTGTGGCTCTTGTAGCATTCAGTGCAAATAGATCAAGCAGTACAAACGTGAAAATACATCCAAGTAATCTGAGGAAGCTATTTGAATGAGAGCACTGAAATTTTGCACACCAAATCAAGAAAGAAGTCCAATTGCTATGACCCAACTTTTAGACAGCTTTACCTGGATGTCTGAGAATCATCATCAATTTCAATGCAAATAGATACAGAAATAAAGAAACGATAAAACAGCAACCAGAACTTTTATTTTGTTTTACAAAGCTATTTATCAGAAAGCCGTTTTTACCCAATTTAAGTAAAACCCTTTAAGTCTGTGTAAATGTCCCTGTTTTGTAACTGGGTAATGCCCTTGTTATCCAAAGAAAGACTAATTTTATCCAATTTGGGGTAATTTAGCCAGATTTGGGAAACACTGGGTTAAACTAAAATTTGCAGTCCTGCTAGAAATTGCAGTCGGTTCTTCAGGCCAAAGTCCTTTCTGAAGAAGAAAGCCAACGGTGGTAGGTGAAAGGAATGATTGGGAAACTAGTTGGCTTTCTCTATAAAACTCTGCTAGGATTAAATTATATTGGCCTGCTAAATTGTTCAAAAACAGAAGGCAGTTACTGTATACTCTTACTTCTGATGAGGCTAAACCCTTGCCTAATCTTACACTGTGTGTGTGAGAGAGAGAGGGGGGGGTATTCATCAGGTTCTGACCAGTTCTGGGGAACCGGTAGTGGAAATTTTGAGTAGTTCGGAGAACCGGTAAATACCACCTCTGTCTGGCCCCGCCCCATCTATTCTCTGCCCCCTGAGTCCCAGCTGATCGGGAGGAAATGGGGATTTTGCAGTAACCTTCCCCTGGAGTGGGGAGGGAATGGAGATTTTGCAGTATCCTTCCCCTGCTATGCTCACCAAGCCACACCCATCAAGCCACACCCACAGAACCGGTAGTAAAAAAAATGAACCCCACACTGGTGTGTGTGTGTGTGTGTGTATGCGTACCCATGCATCTTCAGCTTTCGACTCCTGGTAACTGCATGGATTAGTCCCTGCAGTTTTCTTGGCAAGGTTTTTCAGAAGTAGTACCAGTGCCTCTTTCCTAGGACTGAGAAAGAGTAATTGGCCCAAGGGTCATCCAAGCTGTCTTTGTACCTAAGGCAGAACTAGAACTCACAGTCTCCTGGTTTCTAGCCTTCTGCCTTAACCACTACATTAAAATGGCTCTCTTATACATTTCAAAGGGCTTACATTATTGTTCAGTGACTCTCCATTGGGCTTTCTTAATAGGCAATTTTCAGTGAGAGTGGTTGCAATGAAAGCCCTTTCCATTTTTCTCATGTATTCAGAAGCCTGTAGCCACTTGGGAATATACCAGATGTTCAGCCTTATCTTCCTGGAATCTGATGAGAAGTTTGGGATTGGAAGAAACTCACAGTGTGAATCTCTGCTATAGCTTTTATCATAACTTATCACATTGTCGGTTAAAACTTGCAGCTCTGGTAAATATCTCCTAAAGGCAAGCCACATGGTTATCGTCATTCATTGTATGTGGCTTAATCTTCAAGCCATAATGTTAACTAATGTCTGTGAACATTTATATCGTCCTCTTTGGTATGAAAACCATTATCACTTTGTTGAAAAGGAGAAATATGGAAAGTTAAATGAATGGAAGTATTTATAAATAGTTCTACCAGTGGCTACAAGCTATGCAGAACTTTTGAAATGCACAACATTTCACTTGTTTCATATTTTGCTGCTGGACTGCTGAAGATTTCTTAAAGTTTTGTGCATTGGTGTTATTTAGCTGTGAGTAAAACAGAACTGAGTGTCAGGTTACTATGTTCTTCCCCATGTTAATATCCTCTTTGTTTTGAATCACTTCAGTTTGAACTTCTATAATTACTGTGGTGCTAAGTATAGACTGGGCTGAAGTCTGAATTGTTCAAAACTATTTTGTAAGCTAAGTGTTCTAGCTAAGCTGAATAACATCCAAAAAACAGTGCCTGGAAGTGACAAATGTCATAGTTAAGAATAGTCTCCTATCCATTTTAAGATTTTAATCTTTTTAAAATCATCAGCATTTCAATCTTGTTCACGTCAAATGTTTGCTTAATTTGCTGGCCCTGGGTAGATATAAATGCAGTTTTAATTACACATTTAATTGTAGTTGGGAAAGATGTACTTATAAGTAAGTAACTTAAGATGTAAGGTTTCTTAAATGTCTTACTGAGTAACATGGTGAAAGTGTAACGCAAAGAACTAAAATTTGTGAAGGATTAGAGATAGCTATTGGTTTTCTCTGGTTGTGTAGTCATCATTGTATTTCTAAAAGCTCACCGTTAGATATAATGAGCTGAATTTGGTTACTCTGATCTGGCAAATTTAAATGAGATGAAGATATGAAGCAGTTTCTGCTACAAGATAATCTTAGAGGGCTGTAATTAGAATGTATGGTCTTTATATACATTTAAATGCTCTGATCTTGGTTTTTGAAATGATAGTAGATGACTGATTTATAATCTTAAATTTGTTCCTGCAGATTTTGTTGTTTCTAAAATTCTATGGCATGATCGAGGTAAGAAAAAGCTGTTTCACTTGAGTAACTTTGATCATGGTTTATGCAATTTACTTGGAATTGTGGGTTCCAATGAGATTCTGAGCCAAGAAATAAAGCTACACTGGTTGAGTTAAACCAGTGTGTAGAAACTGAAATGTGATTGACTTGTTAGAGGTTCAGTCTGTTATGTAAACATAGTTTTAGTTTATGCCAGTTTCTAATCCCTGCTGGTTGGAATTAGTAGTTTAGAGTCCAGTGTTTTGAAATTTCATGTCAAAAAGGTGAGTTTACTTTCATGGAATTGTAATTTAAAAACTGGACATGCTTTACAAACAAGAATCATCCTTAGCTCAAATCTCAAATCTCCCAAATATTTCTTGCCTATCACAACTGTAGTACAGCAAGATGCTTTGCTAAAAGCTGTTCTTAAATCTTCCAGATTTTAATGAAAAGATATTACTGTTTATAAATGGAATGGATTTAAAGATTGTGTTTGACTACTCTGTTTATATTTAAACAGGAAGAAAAAAAAATCACAGTATGTTTAAGCTTTCTTTAAAAAAACAATCCTTCTTTAAACTAGCAACGAAAGAGAATGTATTGAGTTTATTTCTGTTTTTGAGAATGCAGAAATAAAGACACATTCTGGAGATTCTATAGATTATTTAAATTTAATAAACAGTCCTTCTATTTGGGATTAAAATGAGACCTTCTGTCTTAATCCTTTGGAATTTTATCATTCATGGGAAAAGAAATATTTCAGAAAAACATGAATAGGAGCGCAATTTTTTACCTATAAAAATCAGATGCCATGCACTATTGGGAGAACATGCGCTTATAAATTATTTTGCAGTAATCAATATGCAGTGATCATGAACAACACAGATATACTTAAAATATTATTCATATTCAAACATCAAAAAATGTAAAACCTCCTCTATTGATGAAATGGCTGGATTCACATATCTTTTAGCCCCAAAGTGGGGAGGGGGAGGAAAGGTTCCTACATTTTTTTTTTTTTTGATCTTGTGGAAATTAGGCTCACAAATGAGACACTTTTACCCAATAATCCCTTATCATCCATTCACAACTCTTTCTTCTGATACCTTGTCCTATTTATTTATTTTTAATTGCATTTTTACCCTGTCCTTGTTCAAGATAGCTCATAGGATCATAGTTACAGATGACTTAACTCTCCAGGCTAAATGAAGATTAAGCTGGGTTTTTCTGATCCAGGTGTAACATAGTGAACTGTAATGTATAATATTCAGCTGATGCTTTTCAAATGCTGAGGCTTATACCTATATGTGCAAAACTGGATATATACCAGTGGTGGCTTACGACTGGTACACCCCGGTACAGGTGTACCGGTGGCTGCTGGGAGTACCAGGTACCATTCCAGTAAGGTGCTCCAGAAGGCCCACCTGCCCGCCAATGCTTTTTACCGGTATTTGAAGTTTTCGTGGCTTCCACGCAGGTGCACGGAGCACATAGCGCCTTGGCAATGCTCCGCTGAGCAGCTGGAGCATTGCGGAGGGGTCATGGAGTGTCGCGGGCGGTAAGTACACATGTGTGTGCTGTGCGTGTCTGCATGCACACTGCGCACGTTCATGTGGTGGGCACCTGGCCCCGTTGCACTGTACCAGTTGCACTGGGATCCAGAATGCACAACTGATACATACCTTTTTTCTTTTATGTATTTTTAAAGTAATGTCCAGTTATTTCAGATCAGTAAGTATCCAGTAATTAATATTCAGCAAAATGAATTCAAGGGGAATCTTGACTGCAATAACTGAACTGCTTTCTTTGATGCTGAGGATTAAACGATTTGTTTTACAATCTCTTGTTGTAGCTACTTGTGCATGGTAAGGAACAGCTGGAGTGCATGCGCCAGGCTTGAGTTGGCTGCTTGTTACCCTTGCTTCATGGTGTGTGTGCCTCTAAACATGCAGCATTATTTTGGATTATAGCCTGGCCAGAAGTGTTTTGCATTTCCCAGCTGTTTCACAATTTTTCTCTGCGTAGCCCCATCAGCTGCTTTCACATATGTAATTTCAGCTATGTTGGTGCTCTGATTTCTGTTTAAACCAATTTAACTACTTATTCAGCTCCTGATAGAGTAAGCTTGTAAATGGCTAGAATAATTTAAAAGAAGCTTATTAATTCTGGGAGTGCTTTGACAATGTGTAGTTGCTAACATTTGGCAATCTAAAATGATTTGTCAAATGAGTAATGTTATAATGTAGTACCTAATGCGATATATAATAGTATCGGATTACAATGGCAGACTAAATTTCAAAAACAAGCAGAATTTAGAAAATACACTTAATCATTGGGTTAAAGAAAAATGGTAAGTAGGCAAGAAGTTGAATGAAATATATAGACCTTCATAAGAATTGACCAGCACCTGTTTTTCAAATACATGGATTCAAATAATTATTCAATGAGAGGCAATGACAGTTTCTTGGCAAAATGGACTCTGGTCTTATGCAAGAAATAAGAAATTCCTGAATATCAGAAAGGACAAATTGAGAAGAAGCTGTTAATTCTCAGATATCTTTTTAATCGATATATACTGGCTCTGCTGAACATTTAATTATCATAGTACTATCTTACTGTATGTCTAAGGATATTTACCCATGTAGTATGACTGCATTATTGTTCTCATCTTTTTCTCATCTGTTCAATCACACTTGGCCAATAAAGTATTCTGTTCTATTCCCATTTTCCTATACGCCGTTCGGAGAGTCCAAGCCTGGGTTAAATTCTGCCTGACTGCCCTGGACTGAATTGAAAGATCTTTAGCCATGCCTCTTCTTCTGGCTCCTCAGATTTTTTCAATTCAGCCTAGCCCAAGGACATGTTTTAAATGGTTCCAGACTATCAACAGATATTTAACCTTAACTTGGACTTTCCGACCAAATTCTTCTTCATCCTGCAAAGAAATAAGGTCTACCTTTCAGTTCTAGTATTTGAGTTTATTGCTGCTATTTGCTGCCAGCGCTTGTCCCAGGCTTCTCTGGGCGCACGCAGTCCCTTTAAATTGCTGGGCGATGCTAGCCGACTTGGGAGCCGCCACAATCGCTCTTTATCTTCGTGCAGCGGTCAGCGGCAAAATGGCCCAGCCGCTTGCGATATACTTGAGTGTTGGCCGCGACGGTCAGTGGTACGAGGACCCAGCTGTTCGCACCATCGCTTTGCAGATTTGAATTTTGGCACCATTTTTCCAGCAGTTAGTCATCGTGGTGGCCATTTTGGTTAAGGGAAAAACTTCCGCTGGCCATTTTGTTTGCAGTTTTGCTGCGTTTTCCCCTTCCATTAATGAGTCAGTATTGGAGAGTGGTGGCAGCGCGACTTGTTCTGTCCGGCAATCCGGCAGTCAGTCGCTCCTACCCCACTGATCGTTAATTGATCATTAACAGTGAGGTGTTGGTCCTTGCCTTGAGCCTCCTTCCAGCTGTTAACCCTGCAGGTGCTGGGAGGTTGAATCTCGCCCCAGAGGTTTCCTTGTGGCAGCACAGGCTTAATTACTCATTTCAGCCATCAATCTTCACGACTCTGAATCAGCAGCTGCAGCTACCCTCACATCCCCAACAGTGTTACAGGTGATGAGTGGTACCCAGAGTACCCTTACTCACAGCATAATGGCAGACAACACTAATCAAAGGCAATGCAGCCAGGGGCCTCTAGCAGCAGGAACCTTATTAGACAGGCTAGCAAAGCAGCCGCAGAGGCCCTCAGCAGACAGAGCCAGGCTGGTGGGAAGAAAGGAACAAAGCCCCAAGACCAAGTTGCCCCCAGGCACCAAAAAGCACCAGAACAAGCCCGGCAACAACTGGTGGCTAGTTCTCCAATTCCTGCAGTGAAATCACCAGAGGCCCCAGCTCCTACTAATCAGGACTCACCATGGTCAGGTAGTGAGGATGAGGGCCAGGAATTTTCATCAGATGACTACTCTGAGTCAGCTAACTCCCCTAGCCCATCCATGGGAGGTAATGCTGATTTGTTTCAGTGCTCATTAGAAGCAGAGGATTCACCTCCCGTTTTATCACTGGCTCCACAACATCCTCTGCTCTGCCGGGCCACTAAGTGTAGGTGGCCCTCTCCCCTGAAATGCAGGAAGTCATAGCCAAAGCTATATCCCAGGGCATTGCAGAGGGCCTCAAACAATGTGCCAAGGGATCTCGCAGGTCCAGGTCTTCTTCCTCTAGAGCTGTTCCTTCAGAGTCTCCCCAGGGATCCGCCTCTTCCCATTCCTCACTAGACAACAAGGATTCGGCTGTAGATGAGGAGGTCCTTTGAGAGCAGGATTTTTCCGGGGATGAGGGAGCCATCACGGATAAGCCAGCCTTTACTGGGTTGTTTAAACATGCTTCGTTCAAAACATTCTTGAGCAAAGCTAAAACAGCCACTTGTATGGGAGTAACTGCCACTGATCCTTCTGCAGTAGATCCATCAGACTCTAGCGAAGATCTTTTTGAGAAACCAGTTGTTCCCCAGGAGATTGTGCCAATTCCCACTATGTTTTTTAACATAGTGCAGCAACAGTGGGTTCAACCGGGCACTCTAGCCACACCTGGTAGCAGTGATAAAAAGCTTTATATGGTGGATGCCTCCCTGGAGGATTTATTAAAATTACCTCAGGTGGATCCTCCGGTATAAGCCCTTACATCCTCCTCAGTCTTGCCTCCTGACCTATTAGAGGGCTTGAAGGCAGAGGACAAGAGATCAGAAAGGGTATGTCACAAGACCCATCAGGCGGCTGCCTGGGCCATTAAGACAGCCACCTTGGCATCTTTCATGTCCAGGGCATCTCTCCTCTGGTTCAGACAGTAATCTGCCAAGCTTCCAACAGGTGACACCAAACTGAGGCAGGAGTTCAATAAGGTCTTAGCGGCAGCAGAATACACTGCGAATGCCACCCTCAACTCCGCTAAGTTCGCCTCCAGAGCCCTTGCCTCAAATGTCACCACCAGGCGGCTTTTGTGGCTTCACTACTGGAACGCTGACATGAGGTCCAACTGGAAGTTGACCTCTGCCCCCTTTAAAGGAAGGGAGCTTTTCAGGGAGATCTTGGACCCTGTCCTAGTCGAAAATAAGGACAAAAAGAAAGTTATGCCATCCGTCACCAAGAAAACAGAGTGCAAAAGCTCTGGTTATTTTAGAAAGCAGTCCTTTTATTCCTCAGAACCATCCACTAGCACCGGTCAGTACCACTGCCCATACAGTCAGGGACCAGACCGGTCACAAGACCATCAACCCATTTGAGACAGGGCCAGACAGTAATCCTTCTCTAAGTGGCCCTTTTGTGGCGGATCAGGCTCTAGGCCTTTCCGTCACTATAAGTGACAGCCAGTTGACCATTGGAGGGTGCCTGTGCTTATTTCAGGACCGATGGGAGCAGACCACATCAGACCAGTGGGTACTTCAAACAATCTGCCTGGGTCTGACTCTAGAATTAATTTTCCTCTCTCCCCGCCACTTCATTTGCTGCCCCACTCCTTTCTCTCCAGCCAAATGGCCCCTATTGGAGCAAGAGATCCAGCACCTTTGTAAGATCAGGGCAATAGAACCAGTACCAGCAGGTCAAGAGGGGTCAAGTTTTTACTCGATCCTGTTCATTGTCCCAAAGAACTCCGGAGAGTGGAGGCAGATATTAGACCTCAAAAGACTAAATTACCATCTAGCATACAAACGCTTCAAAATGCAGTTGCTCCAGTCGATCTTGAGCTGCATCAGGCCAGGGGATCTACTAACATTAATAGATCTCATAGAAGCATACTTTCACATTCCTGTCTGCAAGGCCCACTGCAGGTTCCTGAGAGTCTACTATGCAGGAACACATTATCAATACCGAGCACTACCATTCGGCCTCTCATCGGCTCCCAGGACATTTACAAAAATTCTGGCAGCCATGATAGCGTCTCTGAGGTCACGTCCACATCATCATACAATCACCGTCCTGCCAGCAAGCGGTCCAAGACCTCCAGGTGACCATGAGAGCCCTGCAAGACCACGGGTTATCTGTCAACATGGACAAAAGCCATCTCACTCCCACCACCAGGTTGCTGCATCTTGGTGCCATAATAGACACTGTAAGTTGCCAAGTCTTTCTGTCGCAGGAGCAGATCTCCAGCCTCAGACAACTGATTCTTCAGATGATAACCTCGCGGACCGCGCCCATCATCCTGCTGTCAAAGCTGCTGGGCAAGATGATCTCTTGCCAATCAATAGTACCGTGGGCAAGACTACATTCACGACAATTGCAATGGTGCCTTCTACCCCACCAAAGGGCCAAGAAGAGCAACTCCCCTTCTCTGATCTCAGTTCCCCTCAAGGTCCAGCAGTCCCTGAGGTGGTGGGATTCTCCTGCTCTGACCAATCGATCACTCAGAGTGGTGCCTGCATCCAGACTCTTCCTCAAGATCACACAGAGGTTTGGCTGCGCTTCAGTTGACCTGTTTGCCACCCTGGAGAACACTCACCTCCCTCGCTTCTTCTCCAGGTACAAATCTCCAAGAGCAGAGGGAGTCAACACCCTTCTTTGCCGCTGGCCATCCGGCCTGCTCTACGTGTTTTCACCATTGCCTCTCCTTCCCAGCGCCATCTGCAAGATTCTCATAGAACAGGGGAAGATAATTCTCGTAGCACCATTTTGGCCCAGATGGGCCTGGTTTGCCGACCTCGTGAGTCTCTCCATCAACAAGCTGTGGCGAATTCCTCCAGGAGAGGTCTCTCTCAGCCAGGGGGCTCTATTACATTCGGGACCCCAATGGTTGCAGTTGGTAGTCTGGCACTTGAGAGGGACCGCCTAGAGATGGACAGGCTCTCCTCCAAGGTCATCCAAACCGTCCAGGCTGCACGTCAACCATTGACTACCAGAATTTATGAGGCCACTTGGGTGGCATTCGCAAAATGGTGAGTACCTGGCAGATAAATTCCACTTGCGCCTCTATACTGCAAATTTTGGACTTTTTGCAAGATGGATTGAACCAGGGGTTGGCAGCAAACACGCTCCATTGCCAAGTGGCGGTGCTATCTACTGTCCTCGCTCCCAGTAACCATCTATCCCTAGCACGTCATTCCAAGGTTTGCAACTTCCTGAAGGGAGCTTCTACCTTGCCCCTCCCCCCCCGGTCGTTCATTGATATCCGACCTGGGAGTTGAATGGGGTACTCTGGGCTCTAGTCGAGTGTCCGTTTGAGTCTGTGACCTGAAGCACCATTCAAACCTGTGACCTGAAGCACCTAACTTTCAAGACAGAATTCCTGACCATGATCACCTCGGTACGTAGGATTTCGGAGATGGTGGCTTTGTCAGTCAGAGAAGACTTGTGTGTCATACATCCAGGCAGAATCATTCTCCGCTTAGATCCTTCGTTTCTCCCGAAGGTCATCTCATAGTTTCATCAGATCCAGGAAGTCATTCTTCCAGACTTTTGTCCTTACCCAAGACATCCTACAGAACGCAGATGGCACAAACTGGATGTGTGTCGAACCATTCGCAGATACATCAAGCGCACTGTGGTGTTCAGGCGATCGGAATTGCTTTTCGTTTCCTTTCAACTTGCTACCATGGGGCTCAAAGTCACCTTCGCCACATCGGCCGATGATTGCATGCTTGCATTGCCCTTGACTATCAGCTCCAGTCTAAACAAGTATCATACCGCATCACGGCCTACTTTACAAGAAGTGCCGCGTCCACAGCAGCCTGGGCAACCAAGCGCCCATAGAAGAGATCTGCAGAGGGCTACGTGCGCCTCACCATCCCAATTTGTTAGATTTTTTTAAAAATTAAACCTAGATCCTACAAATTGGACAAGTTTCCATCAGCGGAAGCAGCATTTGGGAAACGGGTCCTTCAGGGTATCCATGCCTCTGGAGAGACCACCGAATCACGTTCTTCCCACCCTAGTGACATTTAGCTTGGGTATATCCCATGCTTGGACTCTTCAAGCAGCATACAGGAAAATGACCATTGGCTTACCTGAAGGGTTCTTTTCTGTACGCTGCGAGGAGAGTCCAACCCCGCCCTAGGGTCTCTCTCCCAGCTTCCATTTGTATCTGATTTGAACTTACTTGATGTGGATTTGTGATTTTTCTTTCCGAATTTGACATGCAATCTATTTGACTTAAACTAATGACAGACTCAATGGAACCACCTTCGAACAGTGTTACAGGTCCACGCCTTCATCAAAAAAATCTGAGGAGCTGGAAGAGGAGGCAGGGCTAAAGATCTTTCAATTCAGTCCAGGGCAGTCAAGCAGAATTTAACCCAGGCTTGGAGACCCCTCGCAGCATACAGAAAAGGACCTTTCAGGTAAGCCAATGGCCATTCCCATCCCTTCCCTTCCATCCAAATTCATTCTATTTTATTCTATTCTATTCTAGCTGTGGCAAAGATTAGCGCTCCAGATGTTGAACTATTAACTCCTAATATTGTTCAAAGTTGACTCTCTTCACTGAGGTTGCTTGGAACAAATACTTGGAAGTCATATCATATCAGCCTTCATTTAAATAGAGACATATGGGTGCCAGATAGTTTTACATAAATTAAAAGCTGGCTCATGTTTTGTTTGCAATCATTTGTAAATAATGAGGTTATTGCCTTGTGCGAACACCATAAATCAGTCAGCCATAAAGTAGGAGAGGCATTCATATCTATACGGAGTTGTTTGATGTTATAAATGTTAAATTGCCGTTTTCAATCTTTTGTATTTCTAAGTCCAGTTAACTGTGGGGTGTTTTTCAAAATCCCATTTTATGAATCCTCCAATTAAGGATTGAAGATACAAAGTGGCAGGAAAATCAAACTTCTCCATTACAGAATTGTCTATACCCCATTTTCCCAAAAATAAGACCTCCCTGGATAATAAGCCAAATTGGGCTTTTGAGCGCATCCGCTAAAATAAGCCCTCCTCCAAAAATAAGCCATAATAAATATAATAAAATAAATATAATAAATATTGCAACACAGCAGCAACCATGAGGTGACCATTCTTGCATGTAAAAAAAAAAAAAAACCTCCAGAAAAATAAAGCAAAGTGCTTATTTCGATGGTCAAAAGAAAATAAGATTCTGTCTTATTTTTGGGGAAGCACAGTCGCTATGAACCATATCCACTGCTATCTGCTTTGCTTGTGGAAAAGTTGGTAATATAATGAATTATTGCCAATTCTTCGTACACTGGCTTATGATATGCTAAATAATAGTAGAGAAATTGGGATGCTCCTAATATTATTTTAAGTATTAGTGTGTGAAGCAATTATTTCAAGTTTGAAAAGAGTTGTTACTACTTTTCTGCAAACTTTGAAGTTTGAAACTGGAGTTCTGAATTCAGAATAAGTCTGTTCCGAATTTGGAAGGGTTCTGGAATGGGACATTTCAACCTCAACATGTTTCAGATTCAAAATATTGAGACACTCTGAATTGTGAAATGCTTGAACTGTCTGTAAACAAATTTGTCTGAGTTGGAGGCTGACTAGATGAAGCAGGCTGTGTAAATAGTGTGAATCAGTGTAGTCATGTGCAATCTTTAGTATTCTCTGAGCTTGGTTGTTTGCTTGCACACATTTTATTACCCAGCCAG
Organism: Thamnophis sirtalis; assembly: GCF_051295495.1. Classification (NCBI taxonomy): domain Eukaryota; kingdom Metazoa; phylum Chordata; class Lepidosauria; order Squamata; family Natricidae; genus Thamnophis; species Thamnophis sirtalis. The sequence goes on along the minus strand of NW_028261384.1, from coordinate 21,117,590 downwards.
GTATCATCATCAGTGACGTTAACCTGGTTGGGTAATGAAATGTCTGCAAGCAAAGAGTCAAGATTACAGAGCACTAAGGATTCCACAGTTAAATCCTGAGCCAAAAATATTCTTTATTGGAAGAGTATAGTTCTGCCTTTTCTTTTACACACAGTTGAATTAAATTGAATTAAAGTTTCTGAAGTGTTTCTCATTAAAGAAAGAGAACCAATACCTAGTTTTTTGTTGAGTTTGGCAAACCGGTTAGACTTGTTCTGGAAAATCTATGTTTTCCGGAACATGTTTGGTTTTTGTTCAACCTTTCGTTCAGGTGGGGCAGGGAACTCTCCCCAAAAGTCCAGGAGAGGAGCAATGGAAACCAAACAGAGACAGCGCCTTCGATCACGTCACTCAGGCAAAAACTGTCTTACTTTACAGCAGGTGGCGGCAGCGGCGGATGTGTGTGTGTGTTGCACATAAGGCAGCAACCCAAGGTCAAAACGCCGGTCGAGTGCTGAAGTGAGCGGGTATCCTGCCTGCAGTTCCCATGCTGGCTGCCCCTTCCTGGTCAGAGCTGGAATGCCTCCGCGTTTAAGCGCAAGTAGATGCTGGCCTTCCTCCGACCGGCCTGGGCAGCTACTGGAGAGACATGGGCCCATTTCAGCACCTGGCAGCCAGATGCCCTCGCTTCTCCAAGCATTTCTTTGCTAACCTGATTTCCAGCTTCATCGCGTTTCTCTGTGGCATTTCTCGCCATCATGTGCAGGAAAACAAAAGTTTGTGGGACTTTAAAAAATTCAATCCATTCCAACTTTGCATATATTTTTTTTCACGAGAAGCTGGAATTGATTGAACCTTTTTTTAAGGGAATCTGGTGGTGGTGGGTGGGGCAATCTCCGTGGCATGGTGCTGTGCTGCAATGGAGAAACAGGAAATGGAACAGCCAGCATGAGGGAAGGAAGAGCAGGAAGAAGAAAGGGAAAGCGGTCTCCTCTTTCCCTCACGCCAGCTGCTCCATTTCCCGTTTTTCCATTTCAGTACAGCATCCAGGATCTACATTGATAGCCGGAGGGGGTAATTTAACAACTGGTTCACCCAGGGTCAGATTGACCAGAGCAGGAGGCTTGTCCCACATGTGTGGCAGAGCTGGAGCACAGGGATGGGCCACGACGGCCAACCTGACTCTGGGAAAACCAGTTATTAAATTATTTGAATCCCACCACTGGATATATTAGTCTGTAGTGGCAACAAAAGCTCCAGGGTTTTGGTATCATCTTCCCTGTCTGTCTAAGTCCTTCCCCGTTAATTAATATAAAAGAGATTATGTAGTACTGTTAACCTATATGCCCAGTCTTTTTCTTGCTGGAGTTGGAAGTTGTCTTATTTATTTATTTATTTATTTATTTATTTATTTATTTATTTATTTATTTATTTATTTATTTATTTATTTATTTATTTATTCATTCATTCATTCATTCATTCATTCATTATATTTTTTATTCCACCTTTATTACTTTAGAAGTAGTTCAAGTGGTGAACATATATACAGTAATACTCCTTCCTCCTAATTCTTCCTTACTCCTTACTCCTAATATTTTCACCACCATAGCAACCTTGTAAGGTCAGCTGGTCTGAAAGAGAATGATTGGCCCAAAATCACCTAGATGGTTTTCATGCCTAAGGTAGATTAGAACTAAGTCTCCTGGTTTCTTACCTTAACTACTAAACCTGACTTCCTATTATGGATGAAATTCATCTCGTATTTGGAACAGTCTTTTAAGTTTTATTCCTTTCTTATTTGGGAATCTTGCTCCATGTCTCCCAAGTAAGACCTAAAGATTTAGCCTGAACTTAACATGTAGTACTGTACATTTCAAAAGCTTGCTTCTTCTTCTGTCTATAGCACAGAACTAAACTTCTGTGTATTTTTCTTCATTTGTATACATATTCTAGAGCTGCCTGTAGGAAGTGTATTGTAATTATTTATACTGTTCTCCCAAAAATAATTTAATTTTTTTTTTATAAGACCTCCCAGGATAATAAGCCCAATTGGGCTTTTGAGTGCATACTCTAAAATAAACCCTCCTCCAAAAATAAGCCATCTCTGAAAATACTGCAACACAGCAGCAGCCAGGAAGTGACCACACTTGCCTTCTCCTGCAACTCAAAAATAATAAGACCTCCCCAAAAATAAGGCCAAGTGTTTATTTCGGGGGTCAAAAGAAAATAAGACCTTGTCTTATTTTTGGGGAAACACGGTAATTATTACAATAAAAAGGCATTATAATATCTTACTCAAGAAATGTTGATTGAATTGCTAATCTGAGTGTTTTGGAGGCAAAACACTATTATAGAAATCTCTCACTCATGACTATTTCACTAACATTCTTAATATTTTATTGGGAAAGATATACGTTTATGAACAGATGGATTTGTTCATTGGGCAACAGAGATGAGCCAGTTTATTCAGAAAACAGTTGTACAAAACTTTTCATTGCGAAACTTCATCTAGCAGTCAGCAATTCCTAATTGCTTGGAATGCTCTTCAAGTATAACATCTCATTATAATGATATATAATTATCTCATTAAGAAATGAGATAAAAAGAATGACACTTAAAAGAAGAAATCGGTTAAAATTTATGGCAAAAGCTTAGCATGACTAAAACTACAATATAAAATAAATTTAGAAACATATATAGAGAACAGTAAAATTCAAGAAAAAATTTCAGGATAAGTACCAGGAAAACTATATTTTAAATATTAATGAATTGACAGTAGGAATTTTCATTTTCACCAAAAAATCAGAAATAATCCTCCTCAATATATTCCCACAGAATGTTTTTCAGTCTTTGTAACTGGATTGTAGGGCTATCTATTAATAATTGCTTCTTTGACTTCCTATAAGCTTACCCTATTTTTCAGATTATAAAACGTACCTTTTTTCCTCAAAAAAAAGAGCCTGAAAATCTGGGTGTGTCTTGTACACTGAATACAGTGTTTTTTGCCTCCCGAAGCCCCACCCCCTTCACCAAAATGGCCATGCATACCCTTAGGGAGTCTTTCAGAGAGCTCCTAGGGGCTAGGGAGGGCAGAAATGAGCAAAAAACACCCGCCCCTAGCCCCAGCAGTACTCCGTAAGCCTCCATAAGGCTGTGCATGCAATTGTTTTGATTAAAAAATGAGCTTGCTTTAGTGGCTCGTTTTTTGGGGGGACCACCCCCAGGAGGACTTTGCAAGCCCCCGCCCCAAGGCTATTCATGCCTCTTTTTTTTTGACAAAAGGGGCCCATTTTTGAAAAAAATGGGTCGTTTTTGGGAGGTTTGCAGAGTGCAAAAATGTTTTTTTCCCGTTTGGAAAACTCTTTAACTGATTGATGAGATTAGATAGATCTAGTGCTGTGCCAGCAGAAACAAAGTCTTAGGTGCTGCAGATTGTCAGCTATTTCCTTCCCCAGCACATGGATAAATACACCTGGAAACATCAAACTACCTACCCCCCCCTCTCTCTCTATCTACCTACTGTATTTCTCTTTCTCTCTCTCTCTCTCTCTTCCCCCTCCCTCCCTCCCTCCCTCTCTCTACCTACCTACTCACTCACTCTCTCTCCCTACCTATCGACTATATATATATATATCACTGGGGGATTCTGGGAAGTGAAATCCACACAATTTAAAGTTGCCAAGTTAGAGAAACATTGCCATAGATATTCTAAGCTGTTTAGGGTTTTATACATCACCACCCACACTTTGAATTGTATCTGTTGGTTTACAATGGGAATCATATCATCACTGCATTTTGCACTTGTTATTATGATCTGCAGTGGCCATAATATTTGCAATGCTTCTGTTTCCATCACTCTTTAGTCATCCCTGATAGATCTTGAACGGGTTTAGAATTGCATTTATATAGATTTTAACACTTCCAGCATTTCTTTTCTGTCAGCTTACAATTGGTCTCAAATATAAGAATGAAAACATGCATCCATCATCCATTCCCTGCTGGTTGGGAATTCTGGAAACATATTCTAGGAGTTACCAGATTGGGAAAGATTGTCTGATGTCACTTGGCAGTTATTTACTGAATTTGAGCCAGAGATATTTTTCAATCATACCTGAATATGCCAGAGATTGAATCTGTGCATTCAAAGAATGTGATCTATCATTGAATTATAATCAACACTATTTGAATGGCCATGTGATAAACAAACAGTATGATACTACATTTTTCAGCTGTGATTATATTTTGTGTTCTTGTTATAGATCATGGATTATACCTTGCTTTTCTCTTCCTCTATTTCTTTACATGGACCTTGCATGTTTATTCTCTCTTCCCCTATTTCCTTATTTCTTTAAACAAATTATATGCACGCAGACACAGACAGACAGACAGACAGACAGACAGACAGACACACACACACACACACACACACACACACCCCAATTGTATAGATTTTGGCATTTATAGTAAATAGAATTTACGATTTACGATTTTACGATTTTATTGTATTTCTATGCCACCCTATTCCCAGAGGGACTCAGGGCGGCTCACAAACCAAGTCGGGGGGGGGGGGGGGACAGAGAAAGACAACGGACAACACAACACCACAATTTTTAAAAACAGTCAACAGCCACACCATTCGAGCGGGGACAGGAACTCATCAGAAATGCATCAGAAATGCACTGAGCAGAGTAAAACCAAATATAACCCCAAGAAAATAAATTTAAAATTCATTGGGTTACATCTATGAACTTACAAGATATATGCTTCAGTAGACAGAAAATCCTATTCTTGTAGGATTTGTTATATTTGTTATATGTAGACTTGTTATATTTATTTACCATTGGATATGGATTGTCCTTTGAATAGAATCAGTTCTGGCCTAGAAGATGTTTGTGGTTTACCAAATACATATGTTGGTTTGACTTCATTTTAGAAGATGTAAATAGTGTAAAATCTGGATTTTTGAATAAAGCAATATATGTTCAGTGAATTGGGGCAATTGTTTATTGAATCCAAATCCTAATAATGTAAGTAGAATTGTATCATTAAATAAGGTGGATTTGCATCCATGTTCATTGCTAGTGAGCTGTTTTGCTGAAGTATGTCACAACTTCTGTCTACATCTTGCTGTTGCCTGCAATGCTTATTGTACTCTTGGGCAGTACTGTATTGTTCTAGTGAAAAAAGAGACTATCAAGAATAATATGTTGGAACTAGACTTTAGGTTGCATGAATTATTTATTTTCCTTTCTGTTCATTAATTAGAGGATATTTCCTTGAAGCACATTGAATAAGAAAGAATTCTGATTTAACCCACGGGTGATTAGTAAAGATATATCTAGATTCTAGCCACAGATGGGTTTTCTGGGCATTTCTGTCCTTATTCGTTTTAATAATGTGGTTGTGTTGTGTGATGTAATGCCCCAGTCTGTTATCTTAAATGACAGTTTCACAATCTTTGGATGTTAGCTTTTCAAACTATAATTATGGAAGCTGTAATTCAGATTTTGGAGAGCATTACATTTTGATTTCTTGAAAGTATCTAAGGTAATAAGGATTAACCTCCTTCAATATATATACGCACACATATATACATAAGACTATTTTTTCTTTTAGGAAACCACATTATTTCTAACATGGGAAATGTTTCGTGCTATTCAAAGCATAGTAAATTGGGAGTAAATGTCTGGCTTTTTAAATTAAAAACTCATGAAATCTGACCAGCTAATGAATTATGTTATTAAATCAATTATAATATTGACTTAATAGCCTGAGGGTTAATATTCCTGTATCTTACATTAATTTTCCAAAAAAACATCTCCAATGTATTCCAGATTAGGTGAGCATTGTGTGGGTGTAAGTCAGGGGTTCTCAAACCTTTTTAAACAGGGGGTCAATTCATAGTTCCTCAGCCTGTTGAGGCTGGGGGGGGGGGGGCATGGCTAGGTGGTCAAGTGACTGGTGGGCATGGCTAGGTGGTCATGTGACTAGGTGGGTGTGGCCAATTTAGCAGTCCATTAACAATGCACACAAATTAAACTTTAATTTGTTTTGCTCCTGGGGGGTGTTTTATTTACTTTTGTTTGTATATTGCTCTTTTTGGTTGACATTTTTTATAGATCATTTTTTAAATTGTTTAAGAGTCTAGTGGTCCACTTCAGGAAACTCAGTCTTGCAGCAATTCTTCTTAGCCCTTACAATCAGCAAGTCTCTCTCTCCCCCCACCTCTCTCTCCCCTCTCTCCCTCTCTTGTCTCTCTCTGTCTTTTTCTCTCTATCTCCCTCTGATATGTCTCTTTTTCCCTCCCTCTTTCTCTTTCTCTCTCTCTCCCTCTCTCTCCTGGAGGCAGGAGAGATAAAAAAATGAGGCACACAAACTCCCTGGGAGGCTTCTGTGTGCCCTGTTTTGACCTGCAGAGTGCTACCTGAGGCGGAAGAGGCCAAAAATGAGCCCATTTCTTGGCCTCAGGACATCTGCATGCCCCGTTTTTCACCTCCCTGCCTCCATTAGCATTCTGCAGGCTAAAAATGTTGGCCTTACCTTCCATTTCCAGCCTGAGAGGCTCACAAAGGTAAGGCCTGTGCTTGGCCAAAGGGTGGGGTCCTGTGGGTGGACAGAGAAATGTGGGTAGGGCAGCCTTGTGGACCTGCATGGGTTGGATTAATGACTTCGGTGGGCCGTATATAGCTGGTGGGCCATAGTTTGAAGACCCATGGTCTAAGTCATTCCCATAGTAGCTGTCAAAGTTATGGTAGAAATATGTTTCTCAATCCTGACAGCTTTTAAGATGTATAAACTAGTGTAGGGGTGTTAAATCGATTTCATTGAGGGCCGCATCAGGGTTGTGTTGTTGACCTTGGGATGGTGTGGGCATAGAGCTCGATGTCACTCATGTTGTGGTTGTGTGGTGGCCAAGCGCTCTGCCAATGAAAACGGGTTCCCAACCTCCATTTTCACCTATGTTGGCCTCCTGCAACCCTCTGCCAGCCAAAACAGAGCTCATGAGGCCCTCCCAAACTCTATTTTCACAGGCACCATGGGCCAATCCACTGCTGTTTCCGGGGCAGACTCACAGGCCAGATCTAAACATCCTGCAGGCCGGATCTAGCCCACAGGCCTTGAGTTTGACAAACCTGGTCTAGTGCATGGAGATAAACTCGTATTGATAACCGTCTTACCTGAATTATGGAAAGAGATGATCACAATTATTTTATTATTATCCCCAGGTTTCTGTCTCTATCAGGGGTCCTCAAAGTTTTCAAACAGGGGACCAATTCAATGTCCCTCAGACTGTTGGGGGGGCCAGACTGGTTGGGTGAGTGTGGCTAGGTTGTCATATGACTGGATGGGGGTGGCTATGTGGTCATGTGACTGGGTGGGTGTGGCTAGGCAGTCATGTGACTGGTGGGTGTGGCTAGGTGGTCCTGTGACTTGGTGGGCATGGCCAATTTAGCAGTCTATTAAACAATACACACAAGCTTTAATTTGTTATGCTCCTGGGGGTGAAAAGGAGATTAGTTAAGGGATGCGGCTGCCTTGGGGTGAGTGTGCCTCTTTTCCCCCCATCTCTCTCTCTCTCTCTCTCTCTCTCTCTCTCTCTCTCTCTCTCTCTTTCTCTCTCTCTCTCTCTCCCTCCCTCCCTCCCTCCCTCCCTTTAGAAACGGGCCCATTTTTGGCCTCTTCGGCCTCCAGAAGGTGGGGGGCAGTGGGTAGGTGGGGCGATGTGGGTGAGGCAGCCTTATGGTCCCTCGCAGGCTGGATTAATGGTTTTGGTGGGCCGTATCTGACCCCTGGGCCACAGTTTGAGGACCCCTGGTGTATATGGTACTCAAATGCTCATAGGTCATAGTAGTGTCCTCTGGTGTTGTTTTGAAGGATATCTCAGAAAAGATATACCTGTTCCTGTGAAAAGATATAACTCCTTGTCATTTCTTAGAGCCGAGGCGGCGCAGTGGTTAGAGGGCTGTGTGAAGTTTCCGCTGTTCGCCCATGAGGCCAATGTTGAGAAAAGACAGGAGACAAATTTTCTCGGGATGGAGTGACCCAGATGTGAGTCTGAGAGCCCGTTTTATTGGGATAGAACAAAGGCAGGAGGAGCAATAGCATGTGGTTAAAAACAGCCTGTAAAAGTACAATTTCTAATCTACTGCTCAGGGAAGTTCTGTCTATATATGGTCAAATCCTGGACGTCATTGGTAGGGCACATCTCAGGATGTTATGTTATGCATTATCAAGATGTTATGGCTTTCTCGGAGCCAGTTGTCTCCTGTGTGATTCAGCGTGACCCTGCAGGCCCTAATATGAACTGGGCCATGGAGGACACACACCTACACAAGGAACTATATTACAACAGTGCTGTACTGCAGCCACTTCAGCTGACTGTTATCTGCAGTTCAGCTGTTCAAATCTCACCGGCTCAGGGTTGACTCAGCCTTCCATCCTTCCGAGGTGGGTAAAATGAGGACCCAGACTGTGGGGGCGATATGCTGACTCTGTAAACCGCTTAGAGAGGGCTGAAAGCCCTATGAAGCGGTATATAAGTCTAACTGCTATTGCTATTTCTTTTACTGTAGTTTTTTACTGTAATTTGAAAAAGGTATCATTTATGTGACTATCAAGTAAACTTTTCTTCCTTCTGAACTTGGAATAATTTTTACGATTGAAAATCTAGACTTGGCTGCCTTACCTCATTTTTCCAAGTCTGACGATATATTATATCGATATACTACAGGTAGTCCTCACCTTATCACCATTTTTTTCAGCTACCATCCGAAATTCACAACAGTGCTGAAAAAAATCTAGTCCTTGTACTTAGGATGGGTCCTTACACATACAACTGTTCATGTGATCACAATTAGGGTGCTTGGCATCTGGCTCACATTTATGACTGATGGCAGTGTCCTGCTGCCACAGGACCACAATTTATGACCTTTTTGTCGATTTCCAGAAAAATTATCCATTCGGAAGAAGGTGTGTGTGTTTAATTATCATCCTATCAGTCATAAAATTGGGTCCGACTCTACATAACGGGCATAACAATCGTATGACGAAAATTCTAGTCCCGATTGTGGTCAAAAATTGAGGTCTACCTTTATTTCAATTTTCTCTTCTAGTTTTAACAGACCAAACTTTCGTTCTCTTACTCTGAAATGCCTTGAAGATTGTCCATTTTCTCTGTTCATGCTTTATTCCTTTTTGGTTTTGTGGAAGAATCTCAAATAAAATTTCTCTAAGGAAAGGAATCCATCAACTTGGTATTTCGTGAAAACATGTAGCCTTTCTAAAGCCAGTTCTCAGATCTTTCTTAACTGATTAAACTTGAAAGAATACAGTTCTGCCTTGAGGGACACATACATGGTTTAGGTTCATTCGTAATGAAGATTTAGGGAGTTGGATAAAATTCAGGAAAAAGATTTCCCAGAATACAAAAAAAGAAAATGGTATTTCTATAGAAAATGTTTGACAGCTGAGTAAACAAGTTTATGAAAACCCACCCAAACTCTCTTCCCCCTTTGCTGTTAACTAGTCCTGGTCTCCCAGTCATGTATTTTTTGGCTGAATATTAGTTTTCAAGTAAGATCTGAAATATTGTTCAAATTTTAATAGGTATGGCATGAAACTGGGCTTGGAAAATTCTTTTTCTTGTGTTCTCCTCCACATAAGATAGGATATCACACGTACAGTGGTTTTCAACTTTTTGAGAAAAAAGTTGGTAGAAGAGAACATTTGTATTTCAGGAGTAAATTATGGTGTCCTTGTTACCCTCTGAGCTTGGTGGTTTTCTTGCAGACGTTTCATTACCAAACTAGGTAACATTACCTGATGATGTTAACCTAATCTAGTAATGAAATGTCCACAAGAAAACCACCAAGCTCAGAGAGCAACAAGGACACAACAAAAACAGTTCTTTTCCTTATAATGTTTCAAATTTTGTTTTTTAAAAATTACTCCATGGTCTGTTAAGATTTTTAAGCTAATGCCTGCCTTCTAGGTGTATTTATGAACCACTACAAACAGCTAGAAACTCTAGGTGGCTCTACCATTTAACTATAGTTAATGCTTTTTTCTGGTGGTATATAATAAAAATATAAAATTTAAGAGGAAATGAATGTTCTTCTGAACTTAATGAGGAAGGTTCTCTAAAGAAAGTTGTGAGACTGTTGGTTTATCCTTTGTCTAATCCTTTTGGAATTTTTCAAGAACCGAGGCCATCATTTCCTGTTGAGATGTTTATTTTCTATACTGTACTTACGTGATTAGAAGTGGGAAAAGATGTTTTTAAAAGAAGAGCAGATTCTTCTGTTTCAGTTATTAATATGTAATGCATGAATTGAAGTGGTCAATGTACCGATAGAAATGAAGATAGTTGGTCAAAGTCAGTCAGGAGTCAGAAGATTTTACATAAGGTTCATCTATGTCATATTGTATAAAGAAATCTAGTTTTAGTCACTGAAACTCTGTATATTTGAAGCCCAAGCACTACAATGTCTTAATTGCCCCTCTTTCTCCAGGATAGGGGACAAAATGAGGAGATATCCTATATAAGCAGACTTGAACTATTAGAGAAAAGTCAATACTGCAGGCTACTTCTGCTGACTGCTGTCTGCTTGCAATTTGGCAGTTCGAATCTCACCAGGCTCAAGGTTGACTCAGCCTTCCATCCTTCCGAGGTGGGTAAAATGTGGACCCAGATTGTTGGGGGCGATATGCTGGATCTGTTATCTGCTTAGAGAGAGTTGTAAAGCATTGTAAAGCGGCATGTAAGTCTAAGTGCTATTGCTTTTACAGAAAGTCAGGAGATAAATTTGGAGGGAGCCAATAGCACATCTGTCTTTTAAAATAAACCCCGCTAGAATGTTCTCATCTTAGAAAGTTGAAAAAAACCAGTTTTGTAGAGAAAAGACAATGTTTTAAAGGATAGTATAGCAGATTATTCTGGCTTGTACACTGACCCGTTTATTCTAAATATGGCTCCCTGAATTTGTGTCTTAATGAAAACCTCTGGTTCAAAGTTAAAAGGTACTTTTAGTTTCATCCTTGCCAGCACATACATGCATAAACTAAGGCATGTTCTATAAGTGTATGCATCATCCTTGACTAATGCTTCAAGGATGGGTCAACTGATGGAAACTGCAGTTTATGGAAGTAGAAGTATTTTGAATACAGTTAACTTTTGATAGTATACCTGTGAATAGCAAGATATTTGTTTTGGCATGTCACAAGGCACATAAAGAATATATGTGAGTTTTGTGGGAAAAAATGCTAGTGGAGTTTGCTTCCTGAATAAATATGATTTTCTGTTATTGTGTTTATTGTATCCCTAAACTACAAAATACATTTCAAAAAGGCAACTATATCATAAGATCTTAGAGGAAGATATTTTAAATGGAAGACGGCATTGAAAATGATGACAGTATCAAGGAAAATACTATGGGTTTCTCAATTATGTGATTGAGCTAACTTCATATCAAGCTAAAATCTTATATTGACTGTGAACACGTAGAATAGTGTGACTGTATTTTGTTTAGGGATCACAAGAAACCAGCATCACAAGAAAAACATGGGTTTTGTTCAGACTTGCTTTCCCCAAATCTAAATGTAGATTTCCTTGACTTCCTTTTAGGCTGTCAACTTTCAACTGATTTTAGATATCTGGCATGGGTTTTCATATTTTTTTTCAGAGAAAAGAAAGGGGATTATTTTTGCAAAAATGCAACCACTGAAGAGCCTTTCCCATGAAGCATTAAATGTATTATAATCTTATACAAATAGACCTGAATGACAGACATTTCTAGCTTTTGAATCTGGAATTTGGGGTATGCAGCTGGTGAAGTAATTGCTCACCGGATTAATTTTTGGGACTCCTATACAAAAGAAAATACCTTCAGGCAAATATATATAAATATTAATATTTATAAATGCTTATTGTAGCAGCAGGGCCAAGCCTGTAGAATGAAAGTTCAGAGGTCTCAAATCATCTCACCTTTCTGCCTTAGTATAACTTCTCTATCACTAGCTGTCTATGCTATTTCACCTGGCATCCTTTCCCAAGCCTAATTTGTATGAGAGGTAACAAGGCTTCCACAGTATGTTCTGTTTTACTGCTGAATGTGTATGTATATATGGAAATAATGAAATAATGTTCATATCTCCATCTAGTGGTCATATAGCCTTGAGCATTCAACATTTATTTTCTCTATTTTGACAGGATAGATAATTCCTATAAGAGCTAAAGAAAATGAAACTTTTTTTTTTTAAAGAACTTCATTTGTTAACATGGAGCCATCCCCTGGTTAAAGGAAAGAAAGGTGGAATTCCTCAATAAAACAAATACTTTCCAATAACAGAATATCAAAGTTGGAAGGGATTTCAGATGTCTTCTAGTCCAACCCCCTGCTTAAGCAGGAAACCTTATACCATTTCAGACAAATGGCTGTTCAATCTCTTCTTAAAAACCTCCAGTGTTCGAACATCCAAAACTTCTGGAGGCAAGTTGTCCCACTGATTAATTGTTTTAACTTTTAAGAAATTTCTCCATAGTTCTAGGTTGGTTTTTTGGATTAGTTTCTGTTAGTTAAATAAATTAACATGGGGGGGGGGTCTAAGAAAGGAACAAGAGATAATAAGATCATGCTGGTCCTCTAGAAACTGCTCTTTTGTCACTCAGCTCAAAATATTACAGAATTCCAAGCTTATAAAGGAAAAATGATTATTGAATGATTCTAAGGCTACATTCATGAATCTAATAATAAATCTATAACAGTTTTGGATTTATAATTATGCACTATTTTGTACATCGTCGTAAGGGGGAAAAGATATCTGCACACCAAGAAAAATAAAAGTCTAATGCAATATCATTATCTAATTCTACAGAAACAACCTAAATATTAATGCAAAATCTTCTTTCTCCTGAATTTCTCACAGCTTTGGAGGACAATGCAATGATGCACATTTTTTCCTAGTTCAAATGTGACAGTTTTTTCCCAAGTTCTGTCTTTGTCTTTTAAAAATAACAAAACTTTTTATTTATCAAGGAGGGCACCTCCTGAAACGTAACATTAAAAATTATACCTGAAAGGTGTCCATTCATTTTCATATTTAACTTCATGCATTTAGTTTTAGGAATGAAGTGGTTTTTAACTTACAATCTTTTGTTTAGCAACTGCTTCAAGTTACAACGGAACTGAAAAAAGTGACTTACAACTGGCCCTCACATTTATGACCATCGCACCATTGTCATTTATCTGCCCCCTTGCTTAGCAATGGAAATTTGGGTCCCAGTTCTGGGACCAGACTGCCGCTAGTGAGTAGTGCTATAGCATCACCTGAGCTAGTTGACTTTCCTTCTTCATTACTGCTCAGTAGTTGGAAGCAATAAATGTTTCTCGTTTAATTTCTTTCTCTTCTTATCTGAAATTAATTGAAATATTTCCATAAACAATAAATCAGTGTATCAAAAACTAAACATTTGATTTTTCACTTTGGCTTCATTGTCCAGATCTCCCCCTATAGGTTTTTAAAGCTATATCATTCTGTTTCCTTATTCAGTGGACTTAACAACAGTGTTTCCTAACTGTGACAGATTTGCAGTGTGTGGATTTTAAATGTCCTAGCCAACCTGGGCATTGTTGAGAATTCTCTGAGTTGAAGTTCACACACCTGGCAATTGCCAAGGTTGGAAAATAGAGATTTTTGGGAAGCTGTCTAAGGCAATCTTCATACTGCCTTACAGCAGCATGTTCATATTACAGATAATTCTTGACTGGCAACAGTTCACTTAGTGACTGAAAAAAACGACTTATGATCATTTCTCACACTGATGACTGTTGCAGCATTCCCATAATCGCGTGATTTTCATTCGGATGTTTGATATCTCACTCACATTTATGATGTTTGCAGTGTCATAAATGTGAGTCATGTGATCACCTTTTGCAACTTTCTGTCAAGCAAAGCCAATGGGAAAACCAGGTTCACTTAACAACCGTGTTACTAATTTAACAACTGCAGCAATTCACTTAACAAATGTGGCAGGAAAAGTTGTAAAATGAGGCAAAACTTAGTTAACAAATTTTTCACTTAGCAACATAAATTTTGGACTTAACTGTAGTCATAAATTGAAGACTACCTGTACTTGTAAAGCAAAGGAAAAAGTAAAATATCTCTTAAGTCAAGCTCACCCTTAGAAAGTTTCTGGACATGGTTTCTTGGATGTGAATTGTTCTTGCTTTCTACTTGGATTCTTTTCAATTTTTCCAGTCTTACCAGCCTGAAATGTCTTGGGGTTCTTCAATCCAAAAACTAAGCAAACCTCAAACTTAGATATTGAGCCCAAGCCATTGTTTAATCTGTTGACCCTCTAAAAATTCAAAATCCTTACCTTGTAATTGCAATTACTAATAAAATAAATGTTTATTTCTGTGGCAGCCTTTTTTTTTTTGAATGACTATTTGGTGCTGGCTTAGAATTATCACTTACCTTTCTTGAGATAATTATCATTTATACTTCTATTGCAGCTCACTTTAAACTTGGCTTAAAATGTCCTTTCATGCAACTTAAATGAAATACTGAATTAGAAGTTCGTTGTTTTGCAGTGAAATGTGATAGACTGCATCTGGGTTAGCAGACCTTCTAAGATACTCTGACAACTTGATTGTAGTGTAATTCAAGTATCCTGCATCTTTTCAGCAGTAAAATATGAATCCTGTGCACAAAGAAACCAATTCATCAGTTTAAATTCCTGAATTCACTATAGGTAGAAAAACTTAATCACAGGCTTCTGCTCCTCCTGATAAATTTGTCCACAATTGAACTTTTGCGATAAAATATAATAATTATGAAATTTAGGATATGAAGAAATTGGTATAAGTATTCATTTTACTGAAGGAGTCCATGTTTACCATTATATTTTAAACCATTTTTAAAAAATATCTTGCTTCTCAAGTAGTTTTCTCTTCGTCTGTGAAGATTTAGGCTTTTAACTGTGTTAAAAGTCCATGAAACTCTTATGTGACTCTTGGTGAAGTTTGTATCTATAAAAAAAATCAGCAAACTTGTATAAACACATACCAGTTACTTTGCTTATCATCTTTCCAAGAAAGGCTTTAATTAGTGGTTAGATAAGAGTGATTTATTGTCTTGGACTACAGAGCTTATATCCGTATTCTAACTTGGAATCTGCATCTGTTTTTCAACTTGCTGTCTTCCAAACCCGTTGACTTTTATCTGTGTTAGCTGAAAATTAGGAGAACTAACATCCACACAGCTAGAAGGAATCATATTAGGCAAGGCTACTGATGTTGTGCAGCCATACTGGGAGATGATGGCAAGAATTAACTTTGGGATTTCTTTTTCTGTTTTTTGTATTTTGCAATCATTGATAGTTTCTGTATATTTCTAGTAATAAATTACACTCAAGTGAGGGAGATGGATTAGAACCTTTTGTTGTTCAATAGTAAAACTTTTTTAAAAAGGAAGAATAGGGCTACTCTACATGGAATACAGGTAGTTTTTGATTTACAACTATACTGAGCCTGGAATTTCTGTCCTGCTGCAGTTATGTTGAGTCATATCCAATTTTAGGACAATTTTTACATTAATCAAATCAAACAACCATTAAGCAAATCCAACTTCTGCAATGACCCCCCATTTTGCCATACATCAGCAAAAAAAGGCCACAAGTTGCAATCATTTGACTGCACAACACTGCAACTGTCATAAATGAGAGCTGGTCATAAATGAGTTTGAATTGAGCATCACCTCTGTAATTGCAGAAGTGAGGCAACAGTGTAAATATAATCACTTTTTTGCATAGCTTTTCTAACTTTAAAGCAATAGTTAAGCAAACGGTTGTAGGTCAAGAACTATCTGTACAACAATCTAAGTGAACAGTAGAGATATCCAGCAAAGTGTTACTTTTCTGTGTATTATTATCATCATCATCTAGACATTTCCTAGAGTTTTGCAGCCCAGATATAATAGTCCTTGAATAACAGAATAACAGAGTTGGAAGGGACCTTACAACATCTGTATGTCTTTAGGCTTAACTATAGACTTAGACACCACTTCAAAGTGCTTTAAGCCCCCTTGAAACAGTTTACAGAGTCAGCAAATTGTCTCCAACAATCTGGATCTTCATTTTACCCATTTTGAAAGGATGGAATGCTTCCTAACATCATATCTTATTCCAAAATAAATATAGGGGAAATATAGGATGTGTGTGTGTATCTCTGTATTTGTATCTATCTATATGTGAAAGTGTATTAATGATTGGACAAGGCAGAATGGCAAACGGCTTTCCAAATATTGCCAAGAAAAATGCACCTTTACTTTCATACTATTACAAAGAGATGTACTCAACATAAAGCTGTTTTTACTCAAGTAGAGAAGGGTGTCCATAATATGACCCCCAGGTTTTTTAAACCTGTTCTTCATATAATCTGCAACTTTGATGTTCTGTCTACAATAAGTATGGGTGATGTATGTTTCAAATATACATCCTTTAAGACCCTGGAGCTAGTTTGTGATACAAATGCACTTTGGTGCCACATTTTGACATTTGTGTTCCTAAAAACTACTTTCCTCTATTCTACCTCCAGGCTGTTGCATTTCATAGTGATGTAGGAAGCTATAATGTTGTCCTGGAGCTCCAAAATCCCCCCCCATTCTCTCCCCCCCTGAATATATGGATGAAAAGGATTATGTATGTCCTGCAAACAGGATACTGCATGCTGAAAGAACTCGGTTTGTTAATGCTCATATATCAAAACATTTGCATCTGGAAAGTCAGACTGATATCCATAAATGCAAAATCTTTTCAGATGGTTATAGTGACACAGACCTGATGGATATGAAAACAGCAACTTCTCCGCCAAACAAAACAAAGGGAAAAGAACACACCCTTCCTGTATACCTACAGCTGAGTATCTGTTGCTTCATACAGATGAAGCAAACTTATTTCAGCACTCTTCTCTGGTTGAGGATAGGGATGGGGAAAACTTTGCCAGTTCTGGTGTGGATCTGAGGAAATGGACTATTATCTACAGCAAGATGTCAAACTCAAAGCCCCGGGGCAGTGGTGGGTTCCGGCTGGTACGGTCGTATTGATAGTAGCCTGGAACAGCGGCCATTTTACCGGTACAATCGCTCGTTTGGCCCACCCACCCACCCGCATTCAATACCTGTTTTTAATGCAACCGGCCAATTGCGCAAGCACGCACAGTGTGCGGCGCCTGTGCGACCTCTGACAAGTAGCTGGGTGTCACAGGGGTGGTGGCGCCTGTGTGCATGTGATGTGCATGTGCACGAATAGGACGCCTGGCCCCGTGCGCAGCATACCGGTAGCGATGGAGAACAGAACCCAGCTCTGCCCAGGGGCCTAATCCGGCCTGGGGGAGGATGCTTAGATCTGGCCCATGGGACTGCCCTGGAAACAGCAAAGGACTGGCCCACAGTGCCTCTGCCAGTACAAACAGAGCTCAAGAAAGCTTCACGTGGCCCTTCCGAACTCCGTTTCCACTGGCAGAGGATTGCAGGAAGCCGTTGCAGCTAAAAACGGAGCTCAGGGGCCAGTTTTTGCTGGCAGAGTGCTCAGGCCCCCGTTGAACTGGCCACACCCACCCTGCCTCCCCCAAAGTCAAACACAACCCTGATGCAGCCCTCAAATTGAGTTTGACACCCCTAATCTACAGGGATTGTTGGGGCAATCAATGTGTGAGTCTTTGAAAACTCTTGGTTACTGCAGGTTTATGGAGATACCTTCTTGGGGGCCACTTCAGAAAAAAATACTTATTAAACTCCTGGCTTAACTCTAGTTTTATCAGAAAGCAAAATTATTAAAATAGTGAGATCTCTTTCCTTACTTGTTTGCAACTCTGTAAAGGCTTTAATTATTGGACTTGTCTTTGTAGACCTGTTTTATCCTTGAATTCCCTAGGGGTGGTTAAATACCATTCCTGTGGTTTCTGTCGGGATGCTAGCTTTTACATAATAGAGGAGGATAGGAAGTGGGGGAGTTACTGTAAAGCAAGAGTCAGCAATCTTTGGGCCGGAAGCCAATCTGGCTGTCAATGCGGTCCAAGGATCTCTGCTTGTTTTTCCTGCCAGGAAGTAACCAGCTGCTAGAAGGAAATCTTAACTGCTGATTTCCTCTTGCTATTGATGGCTTGGAATCAATAATGATTTTGAAAACTAGTTGCTCACCTCCACTATTGATCTCAGGCGAGGCTGTTAGAAAAATCCTCACTGCCTCCCCTTTTTTCACAGCACCAAAATCCCAGCAAGGAGGACAATGGAAGAGTGCAAGAGATGGATTTTGGCAGGGTGGATTTGATTTAAATCAATCCGATTTAAATCACAATTTAAATCCTTAGTAAAAAGGTTTGATTTAAATCAACTCGATTTAAGAGCAACTGTCCTGCAGGGGCTCCTCCTCCGCTGTTGACTCACTGACAATCTCATTCATTTTAATGGGAAGGCTGGTGGTGTGGCAGTGACACACCACCAGGTGAGGGACATGGCGGGCAGCAGGTGAGTGGATGCCTGCTAACAGGAGCTGCCATGATGGATCTGAAATGACGGGTGCTCTTTAAATGTAAGAACCAGGGTGGGATATAGCCAGTTTGCATCATTTCGGTAGAACTGGTTGTTAACTTTGTGAGCAATTTGGTGAACTGGTTGTTGGAAGAAATCATTAGGGCAGAGAACCGGTTGTTAAATTACTTGAATCCCACCACTAATAAGAACTCATTCTTGCTGCTAGTCAGAATTTTTATTGTTATTATTTGCAAACAAAATGAAGGTTTCCTATTTAGCTTGCAGAGCTATTTGGCTTGAATTCATTGAATGAGTTGAAAATGTAAATATTTCGGAATATACAGCCTCATGCTACGGAACTAAGATCCATTTCATGCTGAATAAACTAAATTATTAATGTATCTTAGAAAGCTACCTTTAGATAGATTTTTATTCCAAAAGTATTTTATCAAAATAAATTTGATAAAAATTTTAAAAAATCCTATTTAAATAAAAAAATCCAATTTAAATTTTAAAAATCACTTTTTTTTAAATCATCAGTTTTTATTCATCCTAGATTTTGGATTAGAAAAAGGATTAAAAGTGGATGCATAAATACTGCCTCTGATCTGGCTACTTGTGAAACTCTCAGAGGCAAATGTGCTGCTATAAAGAAAAGAATGTGTGCCTTAAGGGTTAAAGTGGGAACATTAGACTCAAATCCACCCGCAATTATGGAAGCTCATGATGTCCTTAGGCTAGTCACATTCTCTTGACCCACCCACTTGCGGGGTTATTTTGGGTATAAAAGTAGAGGAAAAGCTGTTAGAGATGTCACTGAATTTTCGGAGAAGACATAGAATATAAATTTAGGAAATAAATACCTTCAATTTTTTGATTTTTGAATCTGTAGATTACTTGTAGACTTCTTTGTGTGCTTCATTTCAATATTTGTATCAAACTCACTATTAAATACATTAAAGTCATAATAAACACAAGATGTAATCTTTAGATCCTCTAATACAGGGGTATTAAATTTGCGGCCTGCAGGCCTGATGCATCACTCACTGGCCACGCCTACCCCCGATTTAGCACAGTGGGAAAAAGTCATGATGTGTCACATGACGACAATGTGACACAGTGAGTTTGACATCCCTGCTCTAGTACCACTTGAATGTATTCAAAATTGAATGTTGAAACAGCTGTATATGGATCCTACTTCAAAAATAAGAGCTTTTTTTGTTTGCATGTTACAGAAACCCATCAATTTGTAAAACTAGTAAAAAATTGACTTTGGCTTTGTATCCATTTGGTGAATGAAGAGTTGATTGAGTGATTGACACTTCTGCATTGCATTATGCAAAACAAAGTTTTTGTTTTGACTTGCCCTAATTCTGTTTACAACTGGAAAGCTTTATGGCTGCTGTCAAGGTGATAAAGCCAACAGAGCCAACCAAATAGTAACATTCCTTGTATAAGGAATTAAAGTGCAGTGATAATACCAGAAGAATAATTCTGTAGGATCACTAATGCTGCATTTTGGTCCAGCATTTTGTTCTCACCAAGAGAAAATCAGGTACCGTATTTTTCAGAGTATAAGACTGAAAATCTGGGTGGATCTTATACATTGAATACAACATTTTTTGCCTCCCGAAGCCCCGCCCTCTTCACAAAAAGTGCATATCCTTATGGAAGCTTTCAGAGTGCTCCTGTGGGCTGGGGAGGGCAGAAATGAGCAAAAATGGGCCGTTTTGTGCCCCCCAGCCCCCAGCAGCACTCTATAAGCCCCCATAAGGCTATGCATGCAATTTTTTTTTATAAAAACGGGCCCGTTTTCTGCTCATTTTTGCCCTCTCCAGAGCATTCTGCAAGCCCACCCCCAAGGCTATACATGCCTTTTTGGGGGGGGGGGAAATGGCCCCTTTTTGCGAAAAACTGGCCATTTTGGGGAGGTTTGCAGAGTGCAATAACTTTTTTTTCCCTTTTGGAAAGCTCTTTAGTTATAATGATTGATGAGAATTACATTGATCAAGTGCTGTGCCAGCAGAAACAAGTCTTATGTGCTGCAGGTTGTCAGCAATTTCTTTCTCCAGCACATGGATAAATACACCTGGAAACATCTACCTACCTACTCTCTCTCTTTACCTACCTACCTACCTACCTACCTACCTACCTACTTACAATCTCTCCCTCCCTCCTTCCCTACTGTATTTCTCTATCTCTTTCCATCCATCTACCTACCAACCTACCTACCTACCTATTGTATTTCTCTCTCTATCTACCCACCCACCTACCTACTCTCTCTCTCCCTACCTACCTACTGTATTTCTCTATCTATCCCTCTATCTACCTACCTACCTACCTACCTATGCTCTCTCTTTCTCTCCGTACCTATCTACTATATTTCTCTCTCTCTCTCTCTCTCTCTCTCTCTCTCTCTCTCTCCCTTTATCCACCTACCTACCTACTCTCTCTCTCTACCTACCTACTGTATTTCTCTCTCTTTTTCTTCCTCTCTATCCCTCTATTGACCTACTTACTTTTTTAAAAAATTGCTTCTTCAAAACCTTGGTGCGTCTTATACTCCTGTGCATATTATACTCTGAAAAATATGGTACTTCAGGGTGCTTACAAGGAAAAGAGATGGAGATAGGCAACCTTTCCTACCTTTTTTCTCTGCAGTTATTATTTGGATGCAAGAGGCACCAACTTGGTAGTAACATTAAATCTTCAAAGTAATCCTTGGTAGATTCCCCCTCCCTCCCATTTGCTAAATCTCCTTTTTAAAAACCATCTAATTTAGTAGCCATCATCATGTTTTATGGAAATGAATTCCAAAGGTTAACCAAGGTTAACTAATCAAGGAGAGAAGCACCCTGGAATTACGGAGAAACTTCCTGACAACGAGAACAGTTAACCAGTGGAACAGATTTCGTTCAGAAGTTGTGGGTGCTTCATCACTGGAGGTTTTTGAGAAGCTACTAGACAGCCATTTATCTGAAAAGGTATAGGGTCTCCTGCTTGAGCAGGGGGGTTAGACTAGAAGACCTCCAAGGTCCCTTCCAGATCTATTCTGATTGATTAAGCAAATTAAGATACATTACAACACATGGGTCTTAATGCAGTAAGTAAGTTCTTGGGGGATTTGTGTGTGGCCACTGTGAAAGATTTTTTTTTCTTATTCATATTCTTTGTGTTTTTAATCAGTTAACAATCCATAAAATCCCAAGCCATCCCATTCTACATCTTCTTAGCGCCTTGTCAAAGGCTTTCCAAAAATCCAAGCCTACAATGTTTACAAGATGACTTCTAGTCCTTCCATCTACTGACATTTAAAAACGGTTGGATGGGAGTCCCAACTTTACAGAACTGCTAATTTTTCTTCAGCAAGACTCATTGTTCTGTGTACTTAACTATTTTCTATGATTTCTCATCTTTATCTGTTTGCTCCAAATAAACTGACTTTAATTTCTTTAGTCCTCCCCCTTTTAAAAAAAATGTGTTGAACTGGATAGCTTCTAGTCCATTGGGACTGAGGCCTGTTTGAGGGATAAATTGTATATTTTTACTAAGAGCTCAAGAAATCTCTGAGAAAGTAGTATAAGGCTGCCTTTTTTCCCCTGCTCTTGTGTGAATATAGCTGATTAAAGTTTCTTTGAAAAAAATATGGTTAAGTAATCCATGGCTTATGAATTCAGTAATTTTAATTCACTAGCTCAAATGTATCCATAAAAGGAAGGATTTTCATCTATTTTCTGAGGAGGACTATTTGCAGTGAGAAATCCAGTTATGTAGAAAGTGCATTACTAAAACAGTGTTACCTGTCCAGTTTATTTGCTAGAAGTGTGGAATACCTTTGTTAAAATTGTATCTGCCTCAAAGAATTCTGCTTAGTTAACTGAACTGTGTTCAGCTACTTTTTAAACCAACATTAGCAGATAATCTGGGGTTAACTCCTATTTTTATAAAACTAGGTGGCTTCCATTAACCTTCCCAGGCAATAATTTAGTTGCATATACTGTTTTGTATCACAAAGCTATAAGGTTTGTCTAATTGATACACACAAAGCTTTGTGCTAAAGAAATTTAGTAATATGGTAGAAAAGTTTTCTACCATAAAATAAAAACTACCATATTTTTCAGACTATAAGATGCCCGGAGTATAAGAAGAGATAATTTTTTTAAAAAAAAATTTGCCCTCCTAAACCCTCTGCATGCCCCATTTTTTCCCACAAAAAACAGGGCGTGCAGAAGGCTTGTGAGGCCTGTAGAGTGCTCCTGTGGGCTGGGGAGGGCAGAAACACCCACATTTCTTTTGAAAAATGGGTCAATTTTCACTCGTTTGTCTCCTCCCCAGCGCCCAGGAGCACTTTGCAAGCCTCCCAAACCCTCTGCACGTTCATTTTTGCAAAAAAAATGGGATGCGCAGGATAGGGTTTCAATGCTGTATTCAGTGTATAAGATGCATCCAGATTTTCACTCTCTTTTTTGGGGGGGAGGTGCATCTTATACTCCCAAAAAACAGTACATTAGATCTATTTTTGTTTAGGATACAATTTTTGCATTAAATCATTCTATGAACCTTCTCTGATTTAAGGAAATATTTTTGCAAATGTTTTACACATAAGAGCGGGTGATATTTTTGCCTGTGGTTTGCCTTTACGAAGGGAAAATGTCAGTAATATTTGCAGCTTATTTTGCCCTGCTATTTATTAGAAAATAAATATTAAGTTTTAATTTTCAGGCACTTCAGAGAGGCTCAAAAAAGCCTGAGTGCCAAATATGCTCCATAGGTGAGATGAGTATAGATGACAGATCCATCCTTAATTAAATGATAATCTGTTTCTCAGTATATAAAACCAACATGCTTGCATTTTGTCTACAGTACATGATTAAATTGCTGCTTAATTCATTATAGCAGTTCTAAAAGTATAGGCTTTCAGTTTCTATTGAGAATTCTACTGTCTGGGGAATTCTGGGAATTGAAGTCCACACAACATCCAAGTTTTGGAGGTTTTATTTATTTACAGAATAACAATATTGGAAGTCACAGCCGGACAAATAGTTTTGAAAACTGTGTCTCTCCATGGGCTGTCAGACTCCTAAAAACCATATGGCACTACAAACAGGTTAATATGACAAATTTCACTAGTGGCAGTGTAGTGTGTAATATGTATATACCATGATATAAGATCACACACCAGAGTAATATACATGTTGCACAGAATATGACATACATATGGAAATGTATGACTAGTTTTTTCCCCCTAACTACTTATAAAAGTAAAGAATTATTCTTTATATTATTCATGTTGTCTTGTATTCTTGTATGGACGGCACCAGTAGAGGCTAAACCAATTTCATTGTATACATGATGTACAATGACAATAAAGGCTTTGAACTTTGAACCTTGTAGGTCATTTAGTCCAACTCGCTACCTAAGCAGGAGACTCTATACCAAGGGTATCAAACCCATGGTCTGGATGCATCACGCACTGGCCATGCCCATCCCCTGTTTATTGAAGAAGAAAAAATTCAACCATACATTATGTGATGACAATGTGATGACATGAGTTTGACACCCTTGCTCTACACCATTTCTGACAGATGGCAGAAGTCTTTTAATTAATGAAGGTTTTGATTGTTAGTTTTATCATTAAGGTAAGATTAGTATTTAAATGGGGTTCATGTAAACTAGCAATAGTGAAGCGAATCATAGGAAAATAAATAGCATACATGGAAGAACTACTGTATTTTCTTTGTGGTTTCTTAAGAGTTCTGTGATTTTTTTTTAAAAAAAATACATCTGTAACTTGTTCTTAGCGCCTACATATTAAGCAAAGGCTGAAAAGAATGTAAGCTTTTTGAGGGTTGCTTAGTGTTGCAAGCAGTTGGAATAAAAAAATAATTTCACTAGATTATTATTAGGCAACAGGGCAAACTATAAGATGATTGATTGGTTAAAAAAAAATCCCCTGAAATTTTTTTTGGCTCCTGGTGACCATGGACACACAATGTTTATTTTTAGAGTAAGTTGTACCAATTTCAATGGAATGTATTTCAATCACTTTTAGGAAGGAAATGGTCTTTCAAAGCTTCATTACATTGTTCCTCAGGAGCAGTAATCAGCCATGTGGCACAAGAAACACTATCAAAGCAACTTTTGTGATTGTGGTTTCCTGCCCCCACTTAGGTTCTTTTATCTGGATTTCAAAATTCTTACGCACATCTTCATAATTGCTGGAAATGTGGGTACTTTTTGGTAGTTGTCAGGTCTGCCGTTCCTGCCAAAAAAAGCCTGAACACCACAATAGTCTCTTCGTTGACCAACCAAGCATCTAATCTATTGTTTTGACTTGTAGAAAGTGGCATTCATGAATTTGTATAAAATCGAAAGATAATAGAGAACGATGACCAACCAAAAAGAATTTCAAGAGAATGCCAAGGATTATGGAGAATCTTCAATAAATTATTAGGTCAGTGTGCAGTGCTGTGAATTTTTGGGTTTATTATTCATAAGCTGGCACAGGCTGGTGCTCCTGGTCCAAGGGTGTCAAGCTTACGTCATCACATAATGTATCGCAACTTTTTTTCCCCTTTGCTAAAACGGGGGGGCATGGCCAGAGTGTGACGCATCCAGCCCGCAAATTTGCCCCCCTGTCCTAGTGTTTCTTCCTGTCATAATGATTTCATAAACTTAGAAATATTAAAATGATGGCTTGGTTTTATAGTCATTCATGAATTCCTGGCTTGTCACTCTGAACCTTACCAGAAAATCATAAACCAAGAACAGACTCCAGCTTCTTTGACAAGTGCAGGTCAGAAACCTAATTGTAATCTACAGGTAGTTCTTGGTTTATGACCATAATTGAGCCTGAAATTATGGTGGTAAGTTGTGGCCATTGTTATGAGGCTAACCACATGGCCATCATTGATTTTATGTCTTTTTTTTTTTTTTGCATCAGTTGCTACACGAATGCCAGTCATTAAATGAATAGCATGATCACTAAGCAACCAATTTTCTTCAATGGGAATTTTTTGCTAGAAACCAGAAACAAATATGGAAAATCATGTTCAATTGAGTATGAGATGCTGAAAAAGGCTACCGATATGAGCTGGTTGCCAAATGCTCAAAATATGATCACATGACTGCAGAGGAGAATGTGGCCATCAGAACCAGATCAGAAGTAACTCTGGGAGGTCTGTTGTAACTTTGGTCACTAAGTGACCAGTCATTAAATGAAAACTACCTATAGTAGCAAATAAGCTAGTACTTTTGATTTTTTTTGGCTTGTTTTGCCACTCTGGCAGACAGAACTATGTAAGAGCAAAAGGTGAATATGTCCAACATACTGTTTATGAACATAAGCTAGAATTTATAGTAACACTGTCTTAGTGTATGACTGCATCTGGTTAAGTTTGTTTATGTTTCCCCAATTATATTTTTAAATTCTCTTTGAAGCTTAAACTGAAGTAAATCATTGTAGTAATGTGAAATAGATTAATGCTCAAGTTATGGCCAGATGGTTATGTTTAAAGAGTTCCATGTGGCTGGCAGATAACTATTTTGCTCGTGATATTAAACAAGAAAAGACAGTTGGCATCTGGTGCTTTGCTTGGAAAGCCTGCTGTTGTGTTCGAAACAGGTGATCCTATCACCTTTTACTTTGCCATTTTTAATTAATACTGCTGACAGTGCAGTCAATCGCATCTGTAGTAAAGCTTTTCAAGCTGTTTGTTTGCTCTCTGAGCTAGTCTGCTTCAAGCAAGATGTTCCTTAACTTGTAGAGTAAGAGTAGGAATAGAGTACAACAGAATAGAACAGAACAGAATAGGACAGAACAGAATTTTTATTGGCCAAGTTTGATTGGACAGACAAGGAATTTGTCTTTGGCGCATAAGTTCTCAGTGTACATAAAAGATATAAGTGATAAATCATGATTTCTTTTCTTTATTTGTATATTATTTGTATAAGGATTATTCTCTATACCAGTGGTAGTCAACTTGGTCCCTACCACCCACTAGTGGGCGTTCCAGCTTTCATGGTGGGCGGTATGGGTTTTGTCCGATACTGAAGCACATTCCTTTTTCAAATTTAATTGACTTCCCTACTTTATAAATCACCATTACTATGGGCGGTTAGAAAATTTTACTACTAACAGAGATACAAAAGTGGGCGGTAGGTATAAAAAGGTTGACTACCTCTGCTCTATACTATTCATGTTGTCTTGCATTTTCTGTTATGGATTGCACTAGTGGAAGCTAAAGCAATTTTGTTATATACATCTATTATTATTATTCGCAACAACAGAATTGTATCACAGCGGCCAGTTGTTTCGCTGGATTTGGCATTGATTACTAGTCGGTCCCCACCCAGGGGCCTAGGACGTCGTAACGTATTTTCGTAATATACGTGCAGATCCAAGCAGTGCAGCTTTTTGCATTTGACTGATGGTGATTTTGTCAATTTTTAACTGTTTTAAATGTAATTCCAGTGCTTTTGGAATAGCACCCAGTGTGCCAATTACCACTGGAATTACCACTGCTGGTTTGTGCCATAGTCGTTGAATTTCGATTTTTAAGTCCTGGTATCTTGCAATTTTTTCATGTTCCTTCTCGGCGACCCTGCTATCACCTGGTATTGCGATGTCTATGATTGTGACCTTATTTTTCTCAACCAGTGTGATGTCTGTGTATTATGCGCCAGTATTTTGTCGGTTTGTATACGGAAATCCCACAAGATCTTGACCATCTGATTTTCTGTGACTTTTTCAGGCTGATGTTCCCACCAGTTTGTTGCTGTTTTAATATTATAATTTTTGCACAAATTCCAATGGATCATTTGTGCTACTGAATTGTGCCGCAATTTATAATCAGACTGCGCGATTTTTTTACAGCAGCTGAGTATGTGATCAACAGTTTTGTCAGCTTCTTTGCAAAGTCTGCATTTGGCATCATCAGAGGATTTTTCGATTTTGGCCTTAATGGCATTTGTGCGGATAGCTTGTTCTTGCGCAGCCAGGATTAGTGACTCTGTTTCTTTCTTTAATGTTTTATTATTATTATATTATTTTTATATTATTATAAAATAATGATTTATTATTATTATTATTATTATTATTATTATTATTATTAATCAAAACATTCATCATGAATCATAAGATACAACACTTAGTGATAGTCATAGGATACTAAATAAGCAAGATAAATCATACCAGGAAACTAAATAAAACATAAATTGTAACAATACTAGCAACAAAGTTATAGT
The DNA here is from genome assembly GCF_051295495.1 of Thamnophis sirtalis. Classification (NCBI taxonomy): domain Eukaryota; kingdom Metazoa; phylum Chordata; class Lepidosauria; order Squamata; family Natricidae; genus Thamnophis; species Thamnophis sirtalis. The sequence continues at coordinate 21,089,834 of NW_028261384.1, read as the reverse complement.
CATAAGTAGAAGAGATAGGTAATAGGAAGGATGATAATAATAGTAATACAATCTTAGTAAATAGTTTGATTGTAAAATACCTAACATTTTAATTTTAATAGTTTGATTGTAAAATACTTTATTGATATATCTTATGTTGTGAAAGCATTTCATTACCCAGACAGAAACAAAATGTGTATTTCCTGGTGTTTATAGGATTTGGAAAGAAACATTTTCTAAGATAGGATTATAGATCAGAGAGATAGTAAAGTTGTAAGTGAAATTGGGAGATTGAGAGTGGAGGATAGATGTAGTGATAGCAATATTTCCTTACGTGTGAAGGTTAAATATTGAATAGGTACAAAAGCGAATGTGACTTATTGTCAATTACTTTGGTTGGGTGAGCAGGCAATATTTCTTCCACAGGGTTACCATCTTTAAGTAGGGTATATGGATTTTTGTTCTATATTTTCTCATCATGATTTATGTTGCAACAGATGTTGGAGCACTTAGCCGGTCTTGGTTGATCTCAGAAAAGATAAATATGATTGGACCTATCATGTTTCCCCGAAAATAAGACAGGGCCTTATTTTCTTTTGACCCACAAAATATGGCTTGGGCCTTATTATTAGGGGAGGGCTTATAGTTTTGGGGTTGTAGGGCGGCTGTTCCCGAAGAGCCGGGGACAGCCTGAGGGGGGAAGTAGCCATGAGGTGACCACGTTCATGAGCAGCCGCCCGGCAAACCGTCTCTCTAGCCGGGCAGAGCACCATTCACTGACCTAGGGGGGTATCCCTAAGGCGCCAAACCACGTGGCACTCTGCCTGCCCCCCAGCTCCTGCAGTTTGGCACATTCGGAATATCTCCTAGGTCAATGCATGGAGCTCTGCCAGGCTGGAGAGGGTGGTTGCGGCTGCTCTAGGAGTGCACTCTATGGTTATGGGCCCGGCACCCACAACCACAGACTGCACTCCTAGAGTGGCCTCTGCTGGAAGAATCGGAAGCCGAGATCCGGAGTTTGGAAGCCGGAGAAGAAGTTATGCTTGGAGCATGGCGGTGGTGGTGCCCTGGCCCTGCAGGTAGAGCTGGACCAGGGCATTGTGAGGCTGGGAGGGATGCGAGGAGGGGGTGAAACAAGCGCTCATGCAACCACCCTCTCCAGAGCTCCATGCACTGACCTATGGGGTATCCCGAATGTGCCAAGCTGCAGGAGTTGGGGGGACAGGCAGAGCACCACGTGGCTTGCCACCTTAGGGGTACCCTAAGTGAATTGCGCTCTGTCCGGCTGGAGAGGGTGTTTGCCGGGCGGCTGCTCGTGAGTGTGGTCACCTCATGGCTGCTTCACCCCTCAGGCTGTGCCCAGCTCATTGGGAGCCCACTCATAAGGAAGCTCGCTCACAAGGGAGCAGCCACCCGGCACTCCCCCCTCTGGCCAGGCAGAACGCCACTCCCCAACCTAGTGGTATCCGAAGGCGCCAAGCAATGTGAGCACCTTTGGGATACCGGTAGTTTGGTGAGCGGTGCTCTGCCTGGCTGGAGGGGGGGTTGTCCAGGGGCTTATTTTCAGGGAGGACTTATAGTTTTGCCCATGCGAAAAATGTGGCAAGGTTTCAGGACAGGTCGTATTTTCGGGGAAACACAGTAGGTGTTTGGGTGGGAGACTACCGATAAATGCCAAAATTGCAAAGAAGCCTGTAACTAAAAAAAAGGAAAAAAATCTGGAAGAAAGGCAGTTCTGTGTTATTCAGAAAAATGTACAGACCATGGCCAGCTCAAGGGAAACTTTATCATGTATGCATTAGCTTTATTCCTCATTCTCACACCCTTGCTTTCCAAATAAAAATGAATACTTTCTGTAATTCTATCAATAAGGCATACACAGGTTGCTCTAGCTGCAACTTTCTGTTAGGCTTTGTAGTAATCCCCCCCCTTCCTATCCCACTTAAGACATGTAAAGATGTGACATTGTACATTTTAAAGGCTGGAGAGATTCACCCATATCATTTTAAGTTGAACACCTCATTAGTTTTGAGACTTTGTTGCCGTACGTGACCTAAATCCAGTAGTGCCAATATTCTAAATCAGTGATGGCGAACCTGGCGCATGCTCATCAGGGGTGCAACCCAAAAGAGGAGCTGCCCAGGAAGCATTCCTGCACCAGAAAATGAACTTCCGGTTTCCGGTATGCCCATGAGCCCTAGCCAGCTAGTCTTCCAGTTACTGTCAGCTGGCCAATGCGCATAATCACGCTGAAAAATGGAAGAGCAGCTCTTCCAGTTTCCGGCACTGCTGCACCTACAAAGGCCAGCTGATTGTCATGCGTGCATGCACTCCAGAAACCCAAAAGAGCAATGGGTGCTGCCACAGGTGCCAGGCGGCATGGCTCCGCATGCCACTTCAGGTATGCATGCCATAGGTTTGCCATCACGGTTCTAAGGTGACCTGTCCCATACTTCCCTTCCCTGCCCCCACCATGTTTGAATTCAAGCACGGTGCATCCAACCTGCCTCTTTCATCAGGACCCAGATTGTTGGGGGCAATATGCTGACTCTGTAAACTGCTTAGACAGGGCTGTAAAGCCCTGTAAAGTGGTATATAAGTCTAAATGCTAGTGATACAGTATTTCATTCAGTATTTAAAATCATTGGCTTACTGTCATCCATTAATCTAGTTTCTTTTACTTCTGAGTATACTAAGACAGTGTTTTTCAACCACTGTGCCGCGGCACACTAGTGTGCCGTGACATAGTGTAAGGTGTGCCGTGGGAAAAACACTTTATATATAGTCAATATAGGCACAGAGTTAAATTTTTTTAACATTTTCTAATGGTGGTGTGCCTCGTGATTTTTTTTCATGAAAAAAGTGTGCCTTTGCACAAAAAGGTTGAAAAACACTGTACTAAGACATACATAGCAGTGTTCCTCAGCAAAATATCTCCTTGGTGGCCTTGGGCCAGTCCCTCCCTCTCAGCTCAACCTCCTTGTTGTTGTTGTTGTTGTTGTTGGGAAAATAGAAGTAAGAAGTGTTATATACTGTATGTTCACTGCCTTGAGTTACTTACAAAGTCATAAATGTGATACTTCCTTAGCACACTAGAGGTCATTGTATAATGAAAGGAACTCCTTCAGAGGAAGGCTAGAGTTTCTATACAGATTTCTTACTGAGTAAAGTCACTCAAAAGAAAGCTGTTGCTTTTCTTTTGTAGACTTTTAAAATTCATTTTTCATATTTTTCTTCAGTATCTCTCTTGGAAGAAGGCCTTGTAAGAGGTTCTTGGCTGATAATATAGCACTGTTCCAATATCTAAATAGTATTCCAATATCTAATACAGCAATGTTCCAATATCTAAGGGCCTGCCAAAGAGAAGAGGGGGAGTCAAACTATTCTTCAAAGCACCTGGAGGACGAATAAGAAGCAATGGATGGAAATTAATCAATGACAGAACCAAATTAGGACTAAGGAGAAATTTCTTGACAGTTGGAAAAATTAATCAGAAAAATCACTTGCCTCCAGAAGTTGTGAGTGCTCTGGAGGTTTTTAAGAAGAGATCGAACAACTATTTGTCTGAAATGGTATAGGGCCGTGATGGTGAACCTATGGCACGCATGCCGTTACCACAGGTCAGATCTCCGTGGCGTTTATTTCGTGAGTTTCTCTTTCCCTGCAAACAATGAAACAGAAGCTCATGAAAGAAAAAAGATCTTACCTCTTGCCGGGCTGCCAGTGTTGGGATGCCCTGCCATCCGCCATCCAGCTGGTCTTCGGATCTCTGCTGTGCATCTGCGCACATGTTTGTGAATGCACATGTGGATGTTCGCCCACGTGCACATTTGTGCATATCCATGCATGTGTGTGTGTGTGCACCTTTCAGTTTGGGCATGCACGGGCACAGTTTGGGCACCTGGTGTCTAAAAGGTTCGCCATCCCTGGTATAGTGTTTCCTGCTTGAGCAGGAGTTGAACTACAAGACCTCCAAAGTCTCTTCCAACTTGGTTATCCTGTTACAAGTAAAAGAAACAAAACCAGAGTACAACTTCAAGTGAAGAATACCATATGTGAGACGCCCTGCCGTTGCTTCAACATATTTGACAAATATTCAAATCATGATCTATGATATCAGAGTCTGTGCACATTGATCTTCTTGAGAGTCATGTTCTGTGTTTGAGCTCTACAATCTTAGTTCAGAATTCAGAAAGGGTTGGTTATATTCACATTGCTTTTATTAGCATGATCTCATGTACTCTCAACATCAAACTGCTAATCTTTCAGATCATCACCTTTAACCCTATCTGTTGAGGACTTCAACATAGTGCACTGTCCTTTGCATTCATAAAATTTCAGATGATGTTGCAAAATACTTAAAATACCTCTTTAAGAAGTTTACCTCTTAGAACAGGCCATGTTTTCTAACGTGCAATTTATCTACTCCTTACTATGATCACAAGTGGCTTCATGGTGTGGTGGGACATTAACAAAGTTCTTCATTAGGCAACCCTTAAGTCAGTGATGATGAACCTTTTTCTTATGGGGTGCCAAAATTGTGTATGTGTATGTGCGTGCTATCGCCCACACCTATTCAATCCTCCTTGCCCACCTGAGCATGCAATCCCCTCTTCACATGCATGAATGACACACACACACACCAGGCTCCGGAGGCACATGTGCTCCGGAACAGACGACTGGCATGCCACCAAATATGGCTCCGTGTGCCACATGTGGCATGCATGCCATAGGTTTGCTATCACAGCCTTAAGTTCAAACAGACAATAATTATTTCATTTGACTTGTCGGTCCCTTTAATAATCATATATTTTTTTTATTTCCTCTAGGGAAAAGTAACTGAAAGTTTCTCCGGAGGGCTGGTGTCGGTCATTGTGCCCTAGCAGTGAGGAACAGCGGTTAAGGTGAGCTTCTTAACGAAAGTGTTTTTTAGAAGCAACATATCTCAAATGTTAAATGTAACGATTTTGTCCATAACCTTACTTCTTGAATACACTACAAGGAAGATTCATTGCATCATTAATTCAGTTCTTGAACCAAACTGATAGATGTAAAATTTGGCCTATATGATAATGATAACATGATAACTATGTGGAGTAGTCCTTGACTTAGAAACTGCTCAAAGTTAGGATGGATATATTTAGAGACTGTTTATGACCCAGATTTGAAGGTCCAATAGTTCCACATGCCCTCCCACAGTCAAATGATCAAATGTTGGGTACTGGCAATATGGCATCATTTTTTGGGGGGGATGCAATGTCCCACAATCACATGACCACCGTTTATGATGATTTTGTTGAAAATTGGCTCCAAATTCCAGGTTTTGGGGGGACACCACACCCATGCTAAACCATTGGTTTGCTAATGACTGCAGCATTAAGTTAAGAAGTGCGGTGGTTCACTTAACAACTGCTGCAAAATCATTTTAGCACCTTTATGCCGTATGTCCAGGATGGACAGGCTCTATTACAGTTCTAAGGCGAGTATTTACCTGTATTGATCACATAATGCAAGGTTTTGTCCTACTCCCTTCTCAATGGACTCGATATTTTCACTGCTGATTACTGAATCTACTAGTGAAGCTTCAACAATGAATACAGTAATATAGCAAGGACTATACAGAGTTTTATCCTATAGCAAACTGGCTATTAAAGAATGAGTTCTGGCTTTCAGGCAAGGAATCTGAAACATAAAATAGGGCATCCTTTTATTTTTCTTTATCTATATAGCATATATTACAATGAGGAGCAATGGAAGTATTTCCTACATATTTTCGGTAATGTTAGGATAGATACATATAGTAATACTTACAATGTCTCAGTCAAAGTTGGTAATCAACCGGATTGGACCAGTTCAACCGAACCAGTAGTGGAATTCGTGGGTGTGCCAGAATTCGCGGGTGGCTCTATTTCGTACTATTTAGGGACTTTTTTAATCAAAACGCATGCATGGAAGGCCGAGTGCATGTGTGCACATACATTAGCAAACCAGTAGGAAAGGTAATGTTACTGGTGGCTGAGTTTGGCCTTATTTTGTGATATAGATTGCTCCCAAATATTTTCAAATTGAATTCAATGAACACTGATAAAACTGTAACTTTCATACAGGCAAAATTCTGAAGAATTTGTAAGAAAATGGAAATGAATGTAAAACTTGGAGAAACCTATAATTAGTTTAAGAGCAATCCACCTAAGAAGACTCAGTCCTGTATGCTTTCCCATGCCAAAGCTATCTTCTATGGACCTGTTTCCTATCTAGACAAAATAGGATGTTACTCCTTAAAAATTAATAATTATGTTCATAATGTCCATTAATATTATTGCTGTTCTTGTTTCTATTATAATACTGATAGCAGAAAGTATTGCAAGTTATCCAAAGCATTATAAAAAATAAAATGGTTCTCTCTCAGCCTAAGTCTTCTTACATGGTTGCTGTGGGGAAATAGGAGGAGTAGGAGTATTATGTGTACAGATAGTCCTCGACTTACAACAATTCATTTAGTGACCATTCAAAATTACAACGGCACTGGAAAAAGGGACTTATGACCATTTTTCACACTTACAACCATTGCAGCACCCTTACAGTCACATGATCAAAATTCAGGTGCTTGGCAACTGACTCTTATTTATGACCGTTGCAATGTTCTGGGCTCGCATGATCAGCCTTGCTTCTGACAAGCAAAGCCAATGGGGAAGCCAGATTCGCTTAACAACCATGTTATTAACAAATGCAATTATTTACTTAAAACTATAGCCAAAAAAGTTGTAAAATGGGGCAAACAAATGTTTCACTTAGCAATATACATTTTGGGCTCAATTGTGGTCGTAATTCGAGGACTGCCTGTATTTGCCACTTTGAATTATTCATAAAATAATAAAAGTGGTAATTAAAGAAGTAAATAAATAAATGTTTTAAATGAAGTACCGTATTTTTTGGAGTATAAGACTCTCCGAAGTATAAGATGTACCTAGCTTTTTTTGGGGGGGGGGACAAGAGGAAAAAATCTGCCTCTGCCTCCCATCAATTTTCCTCTTTGCAGCAAACAGTAAACAGTAAAGATGATATACACTGTTTGTAGTGTTACATTTCAGACTAAACTTGTACAGCTGCTATTAAAATTGATGTGGCTTTCCAGAAGTATACATTATTTTCTGATATTTAAAAGAAGATACAATAGCACTGGGCCTCTTCAGATCAAACATTTATTTTAAAAGCTTCTTCATTTTGTTAAGTTGTCTAGAACAATAATAAAGCAGTCTTTAAAAAATAAGTCTAATAATTTGAACATTCTATAGGCATTTATAGTTATTGACTTACCTCCTTACAGCAAACAGCCTGAATAGCACAAGGGAAAAAAAATCTGCCTCTGCTTCCCAGCAATTTGCTTCCTGCAGCAAACAGCAAGTTTCACTTTCAATTTCAGCCTGGGCCTCCTGATCATCAGCTGTTTCAGGCTGTAGGGATTGCCATAGCCTATTACCACCTCTGCAAGCCCCATTTTTCCCGTTTGCTGCAAGGAGGTAAATTGCTGAGAGGCCAAAGGATGGGGGTCGATGGGTAAGTGGGGTACATTCAATGTATAAACACAACCAGGTTTTCACCCTCTTTTAGGGGGGGGGAGGTGCGTCTTATACTCCAAAAAATACGGTATATAAATAAATACCTACCGTGCATGTGTTGAAACACTCAAAAATTTCAATGGGATATACTTTTTCCACACTGTATCAGAGATGGTATTCAGCAGGTATTGACCAACTCTGAAGAACCGGTAGTGGAAATTTTGAGTAGTTCAGAGAACTGGTAAATACCACTTCTGGCTGGCCCCTTCCCCATCTATTATCTGCCCCCCAAGTTCCACTGATCAGGAAGAAATGAGAATTTTGCAGTATCCTTCCCCTGAAGTGGGGTGGGAATGGAGATTTTACAGTATTCTTTGCCTGCCACACCCACTAAGCCGTGCCCACCCAGCCATGTCATACCCACCAAGCTACGCCCACAGAACCAGTAGTGCAATTTTTTGAATCCCACCACTGAAGTGTATGTAAGGCTTTTAGAATATCCTAAAAAGTGTATGCGTAATCTTGTTTGTGGATGAGAATCATTCTGTTTTCCAAAAAGAATCATCTTCAGAACCTAGTAGGACCCACGGAGAAGGAATGTTCTTTGTTTCTTGGCTTCGGACCTTCTCTTGCTCCCTTCCCTTGCTTTCCTCACTTCCCCAAATTTCTATGGAAAAAACTGCTGAAAATGATATCGCTTCTTAATTCTTACCATGACTGACATAGTAGAAACTAAACTAATCTTAAAAAATAAAAACAAGTCTTGTGTATTCTTGGCAACAATGGAAGAAGAGGTTAGCATTTGGATTTTTTTCTCTCCAAGTTTACTATCCAGCTTTTTTGTTTCTTGGTGGCGTCCTATCCAAATAGCAAGCAGATCTGATGATTACCATTTCAAAGGTCAGCCAGGGGAAGCTGTCTGCTAAGTTTCTTAGATAATAAACCCAAACAAGCCAGAAAAATAGCACCCATCTCTTCCCCAAATCACACCAACCACACCCCTTTTGCATCATCACAACCTCTGTAAACAGATAAAGTACTCACAGCAAAATCTCTTCTGCCAGACATCCTTAAGGAAACGTTTGTGCCAAAGCCGAGTCTTGACATGGAAAGCTGGTTCTGGGCCTAAGTCCAATCTCAAATTAGACGCTGCCTGTGATGCCCGTAGGTACCATTTTAAAGCTTCCTGAGCAAGTTAACAATATTAAACCCTCTCCTGAAAGGGATGACGGCATCCTTCTGACTGGGGTGTAGCTCTGGTGCCTGCATTTATTGTCTAGATAGTGTTGGGGAAGTACAAGGCTTTGTGTTCAGTCAGTGGTTAGCCCTTCTGGAGACAAGCTGCTTGAAAGACAATTGTTGGCTATGCGCTTTAACTTCTAACTCCGCAAGTTGCAAACAACACAGTCCAAAAATGCCTCTCTGGATCATTTCAAGCTCTCGGGGAAACATGAATGCGCTTATTAGAATTGTTTGTGAATGAGCCAATCGAGATGGCCTGGCCGCGAGGGTACAGGCAGTGTTTTCCTCCTTTCTCTCCTCCACCCTCCTCACACCAAAGGGAGGAGGGGAGAGTGAGGCAGAAGATATAAGCTCAAACAAAGCGAAGCTGTGTCTCTGAATCGCTCACATGCCCCGGATAAGTAAAGCTTGACCCTGAAAGTGAGAGGGTGAGAGAGAAAGAGAGAGAGAGAAAGAAGTGGAATTATGATCCTAACAATGGAAACGGGTAAGATTTTTACCGGGTGAGGGAAATACAAGCAAATGTGCTCATTTCAGTTGATCTCTAAAGGAAATCCGTGCCTACACCCTAATTAGTGTGTGATTGGCTTAAAGAGTATCTGTGGAGTATGTCATATGAAATCCTTGTGGGGGACCTTCATCCCTGCAATATGCCATTTTTAATGGAGCTAGAAGTGAGATGGGAGGTATTGGCAGGCAGGCAGGAACAAATCTCTCTGATCAAGCCGTGGCTCTGATTTATTTCACAGAGAGTCATCTGTGCTAAGCATTGAGAAATTCCAAAGAAGCAGTGTGTGTAGCATAAGGGAAATTTTAACAGCACGCTGTGAAGCCTGCTGGATGTTGCAAACCCCATGATAATACAGGTTATTAGGTGGCTATGAAAACTTTTTTTTTTAATTTAATGCTGCATACTTTTTTTTATTATTATTAAAGGAAGAGACAGTTGTAATAGCAACTTGCGTTACTAGAAACATTTCAAATGTCTTCTCCAAAACTGTGCAGAGGGTGTGTTATGAGTAAATGTTGTTCTGGTTAAATGGTCATGAAGAATTCACATTTGCTGGATGGCTGTGAACAAAGGCATAATTTTGTTCTTGCTGTAGGAGAGAGTCTTCTAAAAATGGTACTTATACTTAATGAAACGCCTTGGTTCTAATATGCATGTTTCATTTTTCTTACATTTGCTTACATGACTATTGTTGCAAGTTTTACGGATTTACTTAAAAGTAAGTGCATAATGTTCAGTAGGATAACTGTAGGTAAGGTTGCAATTCTGAGCCCAGTTGCTTGGAAGCACGGCTCTCTTGAGCTTTGTTTCAAGTAACACTTAGTTTTAAATAACACATTTAAAAATTATTCGGCTAACATTATATTTTATTGTTTTCAAGAAACCTGGAAGTTATGGTCAGAAAGGGAATAGGACTGACTTTCAAAGATTAAACCAGTATGGTGTAGTGGTTAAGATGTTAGATTGGCACCTTCAGCCATGGACGTTCACTTTGCGCCTGTCACTCTTGGCCCATCCTACCTGACAACATTATTGTGTGGGAAAATGGGACGCTTAATGAGTTCCTGTACAAATGATAACATGATTAAGTTTAGCAAATTAATAATTATAAATAATGAAGTTTTAGTTCCTAACAGAAGCTATTAATTGCTGGTGATCTGGGTTCCAATTTGTGCCAGGTTATGTCTACCTCTACAAATTGTATTAATAAATAAAAGAAGACAGTATAGTATGATTCTTGTCATTTCTGTGAAGCTTGAATAAATTAAATTCCCTGACTTGAACTGAATCATAGAATTACTGTATGTTTGTTGAAACATCAGCATTCCTTAAACTATTAACTGTGAAGGATTACAATTCTCCCTCAAGATCTATTGTATTTTAATTTGGCCTGGGTATCTCTGACTTAATCACGGGAGTTTTCTTTCCTATTCTGCTCTCTGGTTATTTTTCCCCCCTTACCAATAATGATTTTAATGACAAAGCTGTTTCTTAAACTGTGGGGTGCTCTTCGCAACACAGAATCTTTTGCCCCCCTGCATTCTAAAGGAAGGGGGGAGCATTAGCCATTTTCTATTAATCTGATGGGAGAAGTGACTTAGTAGACATCACTCTGATCCCAAAGTATTAAACTGCTTACTAAAATGATGCAGACCAGATATGCATCTTTTTGTTTCCAAGAAGCATTTTCCTCTTGTTAATCTCTTCCCTGCAATTGACCCTCCCCATTTTTGTTTTTTTAGGATATTTCCCCCGCCCACCTCACTTTTTTGTTTGGAGAGTGAGGAAGTGCACCCACATTTGAAATAAAGACTAAGATTGAAAATTTTGACAGAGGAATAGGATTTGGACTTGCTGCAGACTAGGACTGTTATAACAGCTGACCTGATCCTTCTGCATTTCAAGAGCTATTTATGGTAGATTAGCTGGTATCAAAGCTCCAGTGTTCAGCCCATAAAAGGTTGGTCCTGTGTGAAGCTACCACTCTGCATTTGGCTAAAGTTCGGGAGCCTATAGTTGTCTGTGAAGGAATTCCAATGATGGATAGAAATGCTAAACCAGAGAATTGTTCTATTGAGAGTTTCAGATGCTGGACAACATTTGAAAGGAAGGTTTTTGCATTAATGTTTTGGCCCAGACTTTTAGTTCTTGGAGTATAACTTTTGCACATGAACTCTTATTCGGTGCGTACATACTATTGGAAAGTACCTTTCTAAATTCATCTGGCACTGAATCATCTTGGCCAGTCACAGATATACTTTCAGAGCACTATATGCTAGTAACTTCTTACGTGATGTGTCACTTAGACTTAAATATTTGCTTTTGAGATAATTTTTTGTTGATGCTGCAGCATCTTCTGAAGTTTAACTTAGTTCACTGGATTTAAATGTTTTAGAATAGTGGGGTTTTTTTTTCCTTTTGTGAAAGTTGTTTTTTTCTATAATTAAAAAAAATAAGCTAGGGTTATAAAAAACAAGACCAACAAGACTTTTGAAGTAAGTAATTTCTACTTTCTTGAAATGTTTGGTAGTAAAAGTGTTCACAGCCAGTTGTTTGAGAATGTTTGAGCTTTGTCAGCTTGTTATGCGAATGAAGATTTTTTTTTTTGTCCCAAGTTTGTGCATGTCAGTCATTCAAAATGTTTTGAATCTGTTTTCTTCTTTTTTTGTGAGTATTGGATAAATTTCGTTATGGATGGAATGTTTTCCTCAATGCCTTTTTGTGTGAAGTGTGTTATAATTAATGATAAATGTGTTGGCCTTTAAATACCAATGAGATACACCAGGTTAAATATAGCATGGGAGGTTAATATTTATAGTGGAAGATTTGCATGGCCTTTATTAACATACATATATATATTATATTATATTAACATACATATATATAACATACATATATATAACATACATATATATCTGTTACTAAGCAAAATAATTGTTAAGAAATATATATACATACATACATATACATATATACATACATACATCACACACACACACACACACACACACACACACACACATATATATATATATATATACACACATACATACATACATACATATTGAATAAGAACTATCCCCTCTAAACTGTTAGCAGTACACTTTTTATTGTCATTAAATTTAAATGTTATGCTGAACTCCTTTTTCTTCTGATTTCTGAGTTGACATAATCTGGTTTAGCACAATATGCTGAATTATATTATGTTTAACCATGGTTTGGTGAATGAACCATAGTTGGTTGGGTTCATTGAGTCACAGCTCCTTAATAGTGAATTACTGCATAATTGGCTGGTTTCATAACACATTAAGTCCAAAACCATGATTCAAAGGCTATAGTAACTATGCACACGCAACATGTTAAGCCCAAATTAAATAGTTTAGAGCAATTGGTAGTGACAATCAGCCATTTGTTCTCCCTCATTTGGCATTTCTGGGAAAGGAAATGAATAAAGTTTCAAAACAAAACAAAACAAGAACAGCATTTATTATGGAACATAGCCTTTAATATTTTGGCCTGTTTTATAACCGAGTCATTCATTTCTTAGTACAAGACTGGCAGCATACACATGTGTTCATATAAATACCGCATGATATCCTAACTTAATTTTGTGAATAAAAGTAAACTGTGCTCCAAGATGCCCTAAGTTCAATTTTTATTCAAACATCAAAACAGACTAGATCTCCTAGATAGGAAGATAGGATATTATAGCACATCTGCCTCCCTCTGTTTATGTCTCTATGTTATAACTTTTTTTTAAAAAAAAAGACTTGTTCTGTCTTGTAGATCTGTTGTAGAGATGTGGAACAATGAGACATTTGACATACTAAATATATTAGCATGACCAGTAAACCTATTAGCTAAGTGGAAAATGAAATCAGTCCTTTGTAAAACACACTTGCCAGAAAAGTAGTTATGGTGATAAACTACAAAACAGAATTCCTAAAAAGCCAATATTTTGAAGATGAGAACGTTGAGACACTATTATATTCACATAAACTTGTTTTCTTCCAATAATCTCATGCATACCTCTATGCAGGATTGTGTGTGAAGATGGGCCTTTCTAGACAGTCCTTAATACTCCAATAAGTTGATTGTCTTTTGCATGGATGCAAAATGAGAATTGCTTCAGTGCAGTGTAAACGGATGCTAAAGCGCAGGGATGCCAAACTCAAGACCCGCGGGCTGAATCTGGACTGCAGGATGCTTAAATTTGGTCTATTGGACCATCTTGGAAACATTGATGCCTTTGCCAGCAAAAACAGAGCGCTCCCCCTCCTGAGCTCCGTTTTCACTGGCAGAGTGGTGGAGACCATCGAGGCCGAAAACGCAGTCCAGGAGCCTGTTTTACTAACAGAGCGCTGGTACGAATGATGTCATGCCCCCCTGGCCATGCTCCCCTTGAGGTCAAACACAATCCTGATGCATCCCTCAATGAAATCAAGTTTGACACTCCTGATATAGGGCCAGTACAACCAACATGGTTAATTTATTATTTATTTTATTTAATTCGGTTTCTATAGTTGCCTCAACCAAGTGACTCCGGGTGGCTTAAAATTCTAAAATGATAAATCCATTAGAAATTTTGAAAGAATAAAAACAAATATACATAGCTGCAATGAGGATTAATCAAATAATAGTAAAACTAAGTAACAGAGCCCTTAATACCTTCTGAGACCCAGGTACATAGCTTGCTCAGTCCCCTCCATCTGGCCTTGTTCATACTGTGGCTAATCAGGTATGGACATTGCCCTAAGGGGCTTCCATGCTGCTGTTTATATACAAGGCAAAAGACATCTAGATTTTACTTTTAAAACACTCTGATTGTGAACTGATTATAGCTAAAAGTTTTTTTCATCTCTTCTTTAACCAAGTGTTCTCGTCTGTTTCAATTGGAAACATATTGTACTAATGATTTTTTATAGAAACTCTCTGAATACAGCCATCTCTCTTTTTCTTCTGATCTAGCTCCCCCAATATTTATTTATGCTAACATTTTAATACAGATAGTTTTTGCCTTAGGACCAAAATTGAGCCCAAAATTTCTGTTACTAAGCAAAATAATTGTTAAGTGAGCTTTGCTCCATTTTATGACCTTTCTTGCCACACAGATGAATCATGCAGTTGTTAAGTTAAATTAGGTTAAATTAAGTTAAAATACGGTACTTCCTGTTTCCCTGAAAATAAGACCTCCCCGGATAATAAGCCCAATCAGACTTTTGAGCGCATGTGCTAAAATAAGCCCTCCCCTGAAAATAAGCTCTCCCTGAAAATTTTGCAACATAGCGGAGCAGCCATGAGGTGACCACACTCACCACCTCATGCACCTCAAAAATAAGATGTCCCTGAAAATAAGGCCAAGTGCTTATATTGGCGGCCAAAAGAAAATAAGACCCTGTCTTATTTTTGGAAAAACACGGTTGTCAGAAGGTCGCAAAAGGGGACCATGTAACTCTGGGAAACTGCAACAGTCATAAGTATATGCCAGTTCTCAAGTGGCCAAATTTTGTTCTCATAACCTGGCCATGCTGCAAGAGTCTTAAGCGTGAACAATGGTCCTAAGTCACTTTTTCCAATTCCATTCTAACTTAGGACAATCACTAAATGAATGGTTATAAGCTGAGGACTACCTGTATAGCCCTTTTTTGTCTTGTTTTAAAAGCTGCAGTATGATTCCCATCTTGATTTATTCTATTTAGATCATTATATTCCTCTCTTGAAATGAGCAAAGGGAAAAAATGCTCACTAACAGCTAACAGTCGTAACATTAAAAACATGTAATTAATATATAAAGCTTCAATGGATGAACTAAGAAATTAAGCTGAACCAAAAGGTCAGAGTTAAAAAAGCTTATTAAGCAAAAAAGCAGAAAAAAGGAACTCAGAATTTTTTTTCTCAGAGGAAAGAGCTTAAATCAAAGTGCTTTTAAGAAAGCATGGAAAGTTTCTTATGGAAGAAATTTATATCTTAAGCCCAGACATTCTTAAAGCCATCAACAAACTTATGTGTTGTCATTCTAAATGGAGAAAGCTAAGACAGTTTCTACAATAGATATACTGCTTTCTTCCTAAGTCGCCCTTTCCTAACGTAGCACCTTCCTGATTGTTGAAGTAAAGCTCCCATCATCCCCAAACAGGACACCCTTCTGTCTCATAAAATTGGGATTTATAGCCAAATGCTTACTTAGAGTTTCCTAAATACAAACCATTCTTATGTCAAATGCAGATGTTTTGAATGGTGGTGGATTCCAGATATCTAGTCTTCCCATAGCCAAGTCTTTCAAATTTTACACCTGAGTGGAGCAAAGACTGAATGACTGATTTTAACTAATAATGATAGCAGAACTCTACAGGTAGCCTCAGTTGTACCCTCAGAATGTGGCATAGTCAGTAAGAATATGTTCTTCCTGACCCTCAAGTGAGCAGAAATATCTCAAGCCATGCTCTGTCACTGTCTAATAACCCTGTGCCTTGTATCCTCTATCAGTTTCACACTGATAAAGGAATCCCTGCTACTTTAAAAATACACACACACACACACACACACACACACACACACTCTTAAGATTTCAAATTGGAACTCTTTTGTTTGGTCACTATGGTGGTACATACCAGAACCTGTGTGCTATAAGCAGTTAAGATGTTGCCTTCACACTGGGAAGACCCAGGTTTGGATCTCCAGGTCTGTCTTGTCCTAAATCAATACCTTAATTGGTGATGCTATGCAAGTTCACAACCAGCAAAACCTGTCTACAGAATTGTTGTTGTGAGGAAGTGTAGAACATAGGGAAAATGACCTTGATGAAGCAAAACAACAAGCAACATCCAGATCATGTTTGTAAATGGATCAGCTAGACACCTCCCTAATTCACTGAACTATAAAGATAAAGAACAGCAAAACCAGAGTTTCTGTTCTGTTTTTATAGCCAATTGCAATAAAAGTTTTAGCACTTTTTGTGGAGTTGATTTCTTGATCTGGGCTACTAGTGGAGCCAACAATAAGAAGGGGGAGCTGCTAGAAGACAGTCAAGATACAAATCTAACATGTAAATATAAATAAATACATCCTTCTCACCTTGCCACTTTCCCCCAGAAGGCAGGATCATGGAGGCAAGTGTCAAATGTCCATTCCAATTATTGTGTCCGGTGCCCAGTAAAAGAGAGGATTTTGGATTGCAGCTGTTTCTTCAGTGACAATTGCTACTTGCAAACATAAGTTCCATGCTGCCCTGAGCCTTAATAGGGTGATCAGTCAACAACTTCATGTCACTCTTTGTAATTAAAGAATGGACAAGACTGTTATTGAACACTGTTCTTCTGGGGAAATGACAGGTTCAGACAATCATTGAAACTAATGATAAATAATTAGCTTTCCCAAAGCAAAATAATTTGAAAGCAAACTGAAAACAAATTAATTTGTTTCATAAAGTGGGAAGATATATTTAAAGCAAATTAAATAAACATGAGTAACATTCCCTTTCTGAATAGCACCGATGTGGTTTCATGCATTAAAGCATATTTATAGAAAAGGCGTATTCTTGGGATGAGAAAATTCAACAAGATTTGAAGGGCTCTTTTTGATATACAAGCTGGTTGAAGGGACATATCGTCAGAATATTTTATTGTTAACTGTGTCCTGCACCTGTAATCCAGATGTTACGCACCAGGAAAAAAAGCACTAGGACATTCTGTTCCATATCACAGAACAGTAAGCACGAATAGCACAGAAATAAAGCATATGCTGTTTTCTTTGCAGAAGAAGCTGATTATTCAGTACTCCAGAGCACTGTTTCTCAACCTCAGCAGCTGGGGAATTCTGGGAGTTGAAGTCCACAATTGCTAAGGTTATAAAGTTGTTAAAGTTGAAATATGATCTAGGGAGCTGTCAGGCACAAAAGACCAGCTCCACATGCAAAGGTTCAATTATGCTGATTTATTGCTAAAAGCCTAGGCACAAGAATCTTCTCAACTAATACAGGTAGTCCTTGATTTACAACCTCAATTGAGCCCGAAATTTCTGTTGCCAAGTGAGACAGTTGTTAAGTGAATCAATGAAGTTGTTAATTAGTAACAGTGAATCTGGCTATCCCATTGACTTTGCTTGTCAGATGTGTACAAAAGCTGATCACATGATTCTGGGGCACTGAAACCATCATAAATATGAGTCAATTGCCAAGCATTTGAATCTTGATCATGTAACCATGGGAATGCCAGAATGGTTTTTAAGTGTGAAAAACAGTCATAAGTCACTTTTTTCAGTGACGTTGTAACTTTGAATGATCACTAAATGAACTGTTGTAAGTCAAGGACTAGCTGTTGTCAGCACTTGCTCAAATAAGCACTTTGCTTGTTGGCTACGTAGGGATTCTAAGCTGAGCCAATTCATCCTTCTATAGGAGCTTTTCAGATAGGCAACTAAATAAGGAATATTACTATGTTCTGCAATACTTCAAAAACCTTTACCTGATTGGGAAGGCAATCTAAGTGAGCCTTGGCTGCCAGAAGCTAGTATTGCTGGGAGCTAAACTGACTTACTGGTTCTCCCACCAGAATTTGGCCAACAAATATTTGCTCACCTGTTTTTCACATGTGATGAATTACAGTGGGAATGTCTACTTTGGTTTGATACTGGAGAATAGATAATGTTTCATGATCAATAATTTAATAAGCACATTATATAGGTTATTTGGCTGTGTTGGCTGAAGAATTTTAAGAACTGAAGATGGAGCCATTTTGAAAGTTTGGCAGGTCTTTCTAAACATATTTCTAAATCAACCTCATGGTTTAAATCTGCATCCAAGAGATGTTTATCATTAAATATTTGAGCCATAGTTTATAAAATAGATGTTTCCAGTTGTTCAATAATTACACAACATGGATCAAAACTTTAAAAGAGGTCAACACATTTAAATTCTTGCATAGCATGATCATTCTGATCTACTGATTTTATAATTTATTTAGTTTTGCTGAGAGGGATTATCCTCCCAAAACTGTAACTAAAGAGCATAAGCATTTATTCACTTTTTTCTAATGTGCTGTTAATGCTTGCTTATTTTGTTAATGTTATACGTACAAAATGACTAGTTGCTATTTTTTTAATTATCATGGAGATAAAGCTTTGATAATGTGTCACTGTAGTGGGATCTCTGACCTTGCATCCTCCAGAAATGTTGTTGGCAATGAAGAAACCTAACTCTAAGTTTCTGCATTTCATTTCTTTCACTGAATCTACCCTCTTGTCAGACTGAAGGGTATAATTTCTTCCTTTGACCTGAACTAGTAGGTAAGTTTAAAAAATTAAAATAATTGCCTACATTTGAAAGTTGTAAGAAGAAACTAAACTGTGCTTGTATCTGCAACATGTACAGAGAAAATTCATTCTAGTTAAAATATAAAAGTATAACTACAGATTAACTGTATCATTAATATTCTGATCATAATTTATTAACAATAAAAACATTAACTGTTGCAGAAGTTTGGAATATTAGCATTGCTTATATCTCTGTTACAATATTCATATTCACTGTATGCATAGTAAACTAAAATTCAGGAGTTATCTATCATTCTTATATCTGCAGAAAACAGTACTGGCATGAAATTTGCTGCCCTTCTCACTGAATCCAATCTTGCTCAGATTGTGTATGTTCTGACTTGCTGCCAAGTATCCTAATTTTGCCTGATGATATGCAGTAAGCAAAGATTTCTTTGGTTGTGCCAGCTCGTGGGAAAATCGTCTGCCATGTTTTGCACTACTCTAACAAAAATAAGACCCAACTGTTTTCTAGACCCTTTTCTGTGCCCTCCCGCCTACACCACACACCCTCATAAACTAAGCTCAACAAAACAACCCAGATCAGAGTCAGAAGGAAGCTGGGTCACAACAATACTCTTATTTAAGATTTCTTTCCTCCTCTCTTCCTTGTTGTTGTTTTTTTAAATAGGCAAAAATGCCACTTTCCAGATTCCTCTGTGTTCAGTTTGGGAGAGAATTGAAGGGCAAGAACTATCATGGCACAGTTTTGTATTTCAGCCTTGTGTAAGTGTAGATAAAAATAAAGGTAAACGTTTCCCCTGTCCAGTCATGTCTGATTCTAAGGGTGGTGTGGTGCTCATCTTCATTTCTTAGCCAAGGGAGTCAGTATTGTCTGAAGACACTTTTGTGGTCATGTGTCCAGCATAACTATTTGCCAAGGCACATGGAACGCTTTTACCTTCCCACCAAAAGTGATACCTACTTATCTACTCGCATTTGCATGCTTTCAAATTGCTAGGCGGACAGGAGTCGAGGCAGCTAACAGGAGCTCACTCTATCCCATGGGACTCAGGTCCCGAACCCCAGGCTATCAGCTTTCCAAACTGTCAAGCTAAAGGCCTTTAACCACTGAGCCAGAGCTATATGACCAGTGTAGTACTGCCTTGTCCAGCTTCTTAGAGAAACAAAACACTGGTTTGATTGTAGGTGAGGTTGGCTAGGGACAAGAGAAGAGAGGCTGTGATGTCATCAATCTGAAATAGTCAATGAGTTTGCTCCTCCCCTACCTGCTATCCACTCCCACCTGAATTCCTCTCTTGGGTAATGGGTTGAAAAGTATAATTTGTATTTGTTATTCAGTGGTGTTGGCATAAAGAGGAAAATATTACCTTAATACATGTACATTTAAAGGACAATTTAAGCCTGTCTCACACATGGATTGAAAATCAAAGAAAGACAACATGAGGACATAACCCAGAAGAAAAATATAGTGATAAAACGTTTAATGAAAGTTGGAAAACTCCTCAGTGAAAATACATTTAGGATAGGAATATGACATAGTTCATAAAATAGTGGCACCTGGCAGACAGCTGAGTCATAGCTTAAGTCATAAGTTGAATTTGAAATCTACATGGCAGGAATTTTTTCCATTGCTATAGCTGAAGCAAACCACAGACTTGAATTATTTTGCTACAAACTTCATCTTCAAAAGTTGGCAGTTTTCTTATCTTTGTGATAGTTTTAAATTCTAATTAAATCTGAGCTTTACTAAAGAGCCCAGATTGGGCTGATTAAGAGACACATGTGGTATAATGCACACTATTCTACATCTATAGATCACATTCATAGTTAAAAAAAACAATGTACATTGTTGTCTATTGTAAACGTTTTTATTTTATGATATGATGGGGAAATTTATTGGGATGTTAAGAGCTTACAGATTTTAACAATGATATCATGGGTACTATTAAAGAAAATAAATCAGATTAGATAAAAGAGCAGCTGATGAATGCATGAGGGTTTTTGAAAGTAGGAATGATCTGGTTGCTTCCTGAAGTATTCAACTATGGTGTTTATAAACGTATCTGTGATCTACTGAACTTCACAGAATAATGTGTCAGAGACTTAAATAGCTTCTGCAAATGGGCCAGTTCCTGGCATACGTTTTAGCATATGGCAGAGCCTTATGACATATGAAACAATTGCAGGGATTGGGCATATCTAATTTAATGAAATGAATTGGTTGATCATAGTTTAAATCTTCCATGCGGATTGGCAAGAAAAGAGACTGGGGAGAACAACTCTCAAAATGCTGTTGTAGATAGACTGAAACTTGAAAACCTGGAAGAAAGTGGAAAAGAGGAAGAAAAGGGGGCAGAAGTGGGAGAGACATTAGACATATTAAGCATCCTGACATCCAGAAGGGGATTAAGCAGGATATTTTTAAGACTCGTATTTCAGTTCAGTTGCTAATTTTAAATTTGTGCAAGTGACCTGGAGGGAAGGGCTAGTTATCATCTAATTGCAGATTATAAAACCAAATTACATTTGCAATTATCAAGAGAAATGCATAAAAATGAGAGTTTGTTTTTTTTAACCTACTTTGCCAGTGATCTGCAGCTGGAATTATTTTACCAGTAAACTTATATTAAGTATTCTCTTTATAGGGTACTATAAAATGAAAAATTATAAATAAACATAAGCATTTTTCATCCCAGTAGGATAAATGTGAATTTTAACATTGCTGAGAGCCTTGTGATTCTTTTAGACATTTTGTTAACATGGTAAACAACATGAGAAGATGAGCATAACTGAGCCCTTCACATGTAAAAATATCTAAGGATACTTTGCCTCTTAGTTCTTTTGAAAGTGAAGGTTGTGACAACTACCTGGGTCATATGTGACTTGACTCTGTGTGCAGTGGTAGCGACCACATGAGGTCATATAGCTTGTAGGTTATAACCTGCAGCCTCTCTTGAAAAGGTTTAGGTGACCAGTCTTTCAAGTCAGCATTGGTCTTGCTCCCTGAAGGATATTGTTATGAGTGCATGCTGATCATAATAGATGGGGATTGTAATGATTTGTACTTTGTACCATATCTACCATTTAAATTGGGCATAATTTCAAAGTTCAGCTGAAGTTTGAAAATTCAAAGACAGCTGGGGGGAAAACAGTTGGATGGTTCTTGTTTGGGTTAAACCTATGAATTGTCTCTCACTTTAAAAAGTTATGGGGAACTGTTCCTAATCTGATGCCTTCTAAAACACAATATCTCCCACATATCTGCCAGAATGGTTAATAGCATCAGGAGCACATAGACTTGCCAAAGAATTATGTGTCAAGTATATTGTCAGATAGTATCAACCTGGCCAATTCAATTCAAAAGGATTTACACAATCCTAGTTCTTTTGATTAAACAATATTAGGATTCCAAAGGCATGCTTTCCATTGGAATAAGGTTCCTCCACTCCAGGACCTCCACATTTGGAGGGTCTTGAAAACCTGACCACCCAACTTTTGACAAGGATGGGGATAGCCAAGGAATGGATATGTGTTTTGTTGCTGCCATCTTTGTTTTATGTTTCTTCTTGTAGTACTACTATATTATTATTATTTAATCATGTTATAGTTTTCATATTTTTTTGAGAGCTGCTCAGAGTTCATATTGAGAGTATAGTGGTGTAAAAATTAAATTAAGTAAGTAAATAAATAAATAATAAAGTGATGAAATATAAGGAAAATAATCTAAAAACAAAGAAAAAATATTTCCTATTTGGTGGCGCAGTGGTTAAATGCAGCACTGCAGGCTACTGCTAGATCAGCAGTTCAGCGGTTCAAATCTCACCGGCTCAGGGTTGACTCAGCCTTCCATCCTTCCGAGGTGGGTAAAATGAGGACCCAGATTGTTGGGGGCAATATGCTGACTTTCTGTAAACCGCTTAGAGAGGGCTGAAAGCCCTATGAAGCAGTATATAAGTCTACTGCTATTGCTATTTAATTTTGATCACTGATTGATAAATTTTTAGAATTTCATAATTATCCATTCAACAAGTTCAATATAAGTCTTTACTCTTTATCCATCAAATTTCTTTGATTTCTATCCTATTATTTAGTAAGTTCTCTTTTCCTGTTCAAGTCAAAACCTTGTTTTTTCAATAATTTTTAGGTACAATTAAATTATTTCTAAGCACTTCCAATAAATAAAAGACTAAGAACATTTTATTTGTGGTATGCAAGCTTAATCAGAAAATTTTTCTTTCCATCAACTGCTTGGGATTTGAAAGAGGAGAGATTTGTTATGGCTGGTAGGATTACATAGGAATTGGAAAATCTTTTCTGTCCTGTGTTTAAATGATTCTGCTAGCAAGTGTGATTATGATCGGTCAAATATGTACCTGCAAATTTGTTGAAAGTTTGGAGCATATAATTTTGCTTCTGGTTTAAATATCATGTTAAAAATAAGAATATTGTCTTGTGTTAGCAATTCATACTGTTTAATTTCAGATTACATCTTTTACATCTGGCATAAATTACCTTTTGAAGCAGAGTGAGACAATCACTGGCTGTGGATGTGGAAAGAATTTATGAAAATGACAATCTTTGTAATTTAAGAAGCATTATAAACAGAGATGAAATGCTTCTGTAATCCTGGCAGGAAAGAAACAAGAAAATAATAAAAGTGACATTGTGGTTTGGAGAAAAAAACCCAAGCAAACTTAAAAACAATTCACAATGTTTGAAATCCAGATGTTTTATTCATTTGAAGCATTCCAAGTTTTAATTTTAGGCATCCTGTAGAATAGGGTTGGAAGAAACAATTCTTTGATCCAATTTCTAAAGAATATTTTCATCATACTTTGGAACTCTCTGAATCTGCCTATGAACCAATTCACATAATTAGGGAGTGAGATCTGCAATTTTTGTCAAATTTGGAATATGACTTGGAAATCAAAACACACACACACACACACTCTGACGCGCGTGCACAAACACACATACACACATGTACTCCAGATACACATATCATATATTAAGTAAATGAGTTGCAAAAATATATAAATAAAAGTAGATAATGTATTATATTGAGAAAAAAATCTTGGAAAATGAAAAAGAAACTTCTCAAGACCAAATGCATCTTTTTATATGGTCTCCTATTGCTTTCTCCTGGATTTTTTTCTCTCCTTTTAACTATCCTTACGTTTCAAAGTTGTTTCCCATCCAAAGATTAGGCACACTTCACAATGCTTGGAGATCAATTCAGTTAAATTAGATATTTTAATGTTAACCACATCAGAAATGTCTAATTATCCTTTAACTAATTTTAATTATCATTTGAAGCCAAGATGAAGTCTAATTTTGAATACTTCATAGAGGCAATTGTTTTTATTAAGAGTTACATCTAGAGGAGATAAGTTGAAGTCAGTGAATCAGTCAAAAATCAAATCCATTGGGTCCACTTTATGTCTAACAAAGTCTAACAAAGCATAAGTGTTTGCTCAATTTTTGTTCTATTCATTTTATGAATAGATGGTATTTTAGAAAATTACATTTATTTTTAAAATGATTGGCAGCATATGAGTGTACTGTTGGTGCCAGTTGAAAGGGTCATTTCTTTGATTGCCTGTATAGCACTAAAAACTATATGTATATAAAAAAGCTGATTGCTTTTTTTCAGATAGAAAGCACAATTGACACCCAGCAAATCTAGTTCCTTAATGAGAAAGGGAAATAATTATGAGCTTATTGATTATGAAGTCATTTGTTCTCTGTATTCTTCTCGAGTTGTTGTAAACTACTAAACTTTGGTATACTGAAGTTTTAAAGTATGTTTTCTTCAACTATAGTGGGGAAAATAAATTTTAGACCTATATTTGGAATCCTAGAAATGACCCTGTTGAGAAATCATCTTTAGAATAACATGTTCAGTGTTTGTATGCTAGAGGTAGATTATTATGATAAAAAAGTTGTCCAAAATGAAATCCAGTCTGCAGAATGCACTGTAGGAATTGGACCATCTGTAGAATTCTGGAAGAAGTCACAAGTGAAAGTAAAATATTGAAGTTGCAGGATTTGAAGGTTCATTTAAAGCACAGGGTCTTAATAAGATTATGAAAAAAAAAAACCTACAATGAAGGCTGCTTATACCATGTAATGGTTTCATTTATTTGCGAAAAATAAAAAACACTCAATTGAACTTAGTATTCAAAGAGACTAAAAGTTACATAATAGAAAATATGAACAAAATTACCTTTTAGGTATACCTAATATGTAGCTTTGCAGAATATTGTTTTTATTGGTAACAATATCTGGATGAACATAGAATCATGTTCATATATATAGGATTATCGAAATATACTCTACCTCTATGAACTGATAGTCAATATTTCCAATTGGTGATCTTCAGGATCAATTTATTTGAATATGCATATGACTGGTTTTCAGTGATGATCATGAATTTTGAAAATCTTTCCCAACATAAATGTTTGTGTTCCAGCAGTTTAGGCTTCTAAATAGTTTGTAGGGCATTTCAGTTAAAAGCAATGCATTGTTTTGATTGAAATAATGTTGAAGCACTGTAATGTAAATAATTATTTAATTGATTTCAGTAGTATAATGCTGATACATTAGATTTTTCTACTGTTGGATTTTTAATATTGTTTTTAAGAGTATCCTTTAAATCAACAATATAAATTATTATTAGAAACTATATTTTGGCATCTGTGGAAGCCACTTATTGGACATCTATGCCCTGAACATTTATAAATAAGTAAGGTTTATTATCTTCTATGATACATTTTTCAATTATATATGAGAACCTCTCTGAAGTTTGAGCCACATAGTGCTTGCACCTTATTAGTAAGATTAATATTGTCTGCATACATATTTTTCTGAATATTACAAGAGAAAAAGAAAAAGGAAATGTAGCCCAATAAGAGAACAAACATGGGTTTGAGGCACAACAGCATTTTCTTTAAAAATAACCAAGTCAAGATCTTGTCCCAGGGGCTATAGATGGGGACGAAATACTCAGCTCAACCTCTGACATGGTCAAATAAATGTTTGGACCTCCAGATCAAAAATGTTGCATTATTATACTGGAACAGGATCCTACTTCTCTCATTATGTTTAATGTACAATTCAGGATGGGTGGGTGAGATATCTTCTTGAATTCCCAGCTCTTATTGAAGGAGCAGGTGGCACCTTGGCTAAGAAAGCCTTCATACAGATTAATCTAGTGCGTTGATTGTACTCATACGTGAATCAGAAGGCCTTTAAGGCAGATACTGATCTTATGATCCTCTTGTGTGTGGATACTGCAATGCAGTCTATATAGGGGTGCCCTTGAAGACCCCTGGAAACCTGAAGCTTGTCCAGAATTCAGTGACACAGGTTGTTATGGCTAGATGCACACATAACAACTCTGCTTTATAAACTGCATTTGTTGTCAGTAGGCTTCCTGGTAAATTGCTTATTAATGCTTTAAAGTTAGTCCTTGAGTTACAACCATTCGTTTAATGATGTTTAAAGTTACATTGGAACTATAAAACTGATTTATGACTGGGTTCTCATACTTACAACCATCACAGTCTCCCCCTAATCACATAATCAAAATGTATTTATAATAGTTGCAGTGTCCTGGTGTCATTGGATCACCATTTGCAACTTCCCCAGCTGGCTTCTGACAAATAATAGGGGAAGCCAGATTTGCTTAATGATCATGTAATTCAGAGTTCTCCAACCTTTCTGGGTTGGCGGCCCAGAGTGTGGGGGAAGGGGATGGTTTTGTGGGAGGGGCAGGCGGGCACCTGTTAACCCACACAAGAGGGGTTGGTTGCGAGTACATGTAACACTCGTGCGAGTGAGGCCCAGGTGCAAACAGCTACAACCTGATATTGGGCTATGACCTACAGGTTGGAGACCCCTAGTGTAATTCACTTAACAACTGCTGTGATTCACTTAAAAGCCATGGCAAAAAAGGTCATAAAGTCAGCCTTGATTCACTTAATAACCACTTTGCTTAGCAACAGAAATTCTGGTTATAAGTTGAGGACTATCTTCATAGCCTAGTTGTCTGATCATCTACCTTCTCTAGTTTGTGCCCATCCCATGTGACTGGGCAGAGTTGGCATGTTCTGAGTCCCATTAATTAAACAGTATCGCCTAATGGAGTAAAGAAGTATGTCTTCTTTGTAATAGCACCTGCCCTTTAGAACAACATGCTGCCCAAGATTTGTACAGTCCCCACCCTGGCTTTGTTTAGACAAGCTTTTGAAAACTTGCTCTTCCCCGAGGCTTTGAGATTGAATGGGTGGTGGATTCCTTATAGGATAAAAGGACAATTGGAGGTTGTGTTATGCCGTTTTATACTGCATTGCTTTAAACTCTCCTGTATTGTGTCCTGCCCAGATCCGTGGTAGACTTGGGTGGCCTCTTAATTTAATAAACAACAATGTTTTCTCATAAGAGTCTTCCAGTAAATGCCTACTGAATGAAGGAACAATTTGAACTGAGATTTTGAGGGCCTGATGTTAACTGGTATAGTTTAGCATTCTTCAAATTAGTATCTTTCAAATGTTTTAGTTTAATACCCAGAATTTCTTCTTAGTATTCAGTGATGATATTTGCTTTGTAGTCCATTATATATGAAAATTACTAAATTGGCTATGTGATCTAATTTAGGATTTAGAATTACTTTATTTATATGCCGCCCTTTTCCCTGGGGGGACTCAGGGCGGCTCACAATCCAAGGGGGAGGGGGTTTAATGGGTTGGATTTCTTTTTGATAAGGCAACTTAATTTCAGGAAGCTTATGAAACTTAAGCAGTTGATTTATTTTATTAATAGGCTTAAAAGTGGAAGATCTGATTGAATATGGATGTAATAGAAAAAATAATTTTTCAGTTAATATTTTCTGATTTGTAAACACTATGTATCTTTCTAAAACAGCAATTAAAAGTTTACCAAAATATATATAAACCTATAAATTACAATCATTAAAATACACACAAAGCTGAGGATTTAAAGCAAAACTTTGGTAACATTGGAAATAAGTGGTGAAAATATGCAGAACCTTGATTTAAGAGCAGATGAGAGTTTGGCAAAGTCCTTCCTGGAGAATAAAAGCTAGAAATAAAAATATATTTTTCTCCTGTTACTTATTTAGAATTATTAGATATTATCATTCCAAACACTCTGTTGTTGTCCTTTCTCCATGTTTTATCTGAGAGAACTCGGGTGGAGGGAAGGACTGAGGTGAGCCAGATCTCTTAATGCTAACAATTTATTGCTAACAGGTTGCCAAGACGGCATTTCACTACGCACGTGTCTCAGCTAACGGCAACGCTGAGACCCTGCTTGACAGCTCTTTATATATGCCGGTTGTCAAGCAGGAACCAATCAGAACTGAGTATGGCGCCCCCTAGTGGAACCAGGAAACTGCCATACACAGCAGTCCAGATCATGATGCCTGGAGAATTCTGGCAATTAAAATCCACACATTATAAAACTGAGAAAGTCGAGAAATAAATTTGGCTGGGGAGGGGGCTGAAGAAAAATTCTTAAATCCTTTAAGTTTAATATAAACTTTATAAATTTGGGAGAAAAAAGTGCTGCATAGAAGCTTCCTTGCTTTTGGGCTTTTGGGCTAATGAAAAAGCATGTGCTATATTTCAATACATTAATATATCATAAAGGAAACAAGTTAATACCTAATTTATATGAGTTACTGATTACTGAGGCAAAACAGATGCAAGAATGTAATGCTTTAAGCATGTTTCATGTGTACTCTCTGAATAATTGTTTGGAACAAAAATGCAATAAATGTGGTTTGGGGTTTAAAGTTTCTGTCCTTTTTCCACGGTTAAGTTGGAAGTAGGGATTTAGGTGACTCAGAACTCCTTCCCAATTCTTAGAACTGTGAGGAGTAAATAGTTGGGACAGACATATGTTACATGAAAGCTTTGGAATATTATGTTCTCCTGAGTCCCATGCAAGAGTTTATGATTATATTCCCTTGATAAGTTACGACTAATTGAAATGGATTTTGGCAGAAAAATGAAGTCCTAAAGGGATTGTTTGCACACATAGTAAATCATTTAAATATGGCTTTATTGTCTGAAGATGAGAAGGAAATTGAACACCTGTCTAATAAAATTATTCTGATGAGATCATTCTACCTCAATTAGGCACTCCAGTTTTATTGTTTCCTACATTTTCACACATAATTAATTTCTTAAACTGAAATCATATAGTGGTATTTCTCATGTGAAAAATAGCCTTATATTTTGCCCTGTACTAAGTGTACTTGGCTTAGTGACCATTTGCAGTTACAATGGATCCCCTAAAACAGCAGTAGTACTTAGACTTATATACCGCTTCACAGTGCTTTACAGCCCTCTCTCTAAGTGGTTTACAGAGTCAGCATATTTCCCCCAACAATTTGAGTCCTTATTTTACCCACCTTGGAAGGGTGGAAGGCTGAGTCAACCTTGAGCCCGGTGAGATTCAAACTGACAAATTGCAGTCAGCTGGCAGTCAGCAGAAGTAGCCTGCAGTTCTGCACTCTAATCACTGTGCTACCGCGGATCATTAAAAAAAGCTACTTAGAAGCTACACTTCCACCCTGGTCATGGTGACATGACTGTATTTGGGACAGCTGGCCCATGTGACCACAATTTACAATGTTTTACTTCTAGTTTCTAAAGAAAACAATCTGTAGCAAGAAATGATTTCGCTTAATGACCGTAACATTGGTTCAATAACCACATGTTCATTTTATAAACACAATGTTCACTTAACAACCACTGCAAAAAGGATTGCAAAATCAGGTCTGGTCATGTAACCGTTATATGGTTATCAAGACCTTCAATCGTAATTGCTAAGCTCAGTTGTGGTCTTTAGTTGAGGATTACCTGTATATGTTTCTATCCCTTTGACATATATTTTATCTCTACCAGGTTAGTGTCAAAGACTGACTGTCGGTACTCAAATAACATCAGTATCTATTCTAGTACCATAATCAGGTGGTGTGGTCTGACATGATCTCTTACCTTGTTTTTAGTCTTTCTGTCCTCTGGCTACTAAGACGTTGCAATAAATTGGGCATTACACTGTGTTCTACTGTTTGTTGTGCATGTCTGAGACAATGCATTCTGGATCTTTGTGGTTGTGGCCAATGCTACCACAATAATTGCTGCTGGATACCTTACTCATTGAATGTCACGTTCCGGCATTCACGTTGCATATAAATAGAGATTCAGTTTGTTTGGTGAAAAACTTTTATCTCTATCTAAGAAACTATGTGATAACCAGCACTGAATGACAATGATACATAGGTAATCAAATCCAAGTCAGTTCTAACCAAGTTAACACCATCACCCATATATATATATATACCATTACCCCACCCAGCTTCACCCACAACTCCACCCTCATGACACTCACCCACCATCACCAATCACCATGACCCACACCCTCAGCCACACCCCCACTCAGTGTCATCATAGGCTCTTTCCTGGTTAGCCGCATCCGAGCAAAAGTTACATCAGGCTAGGCAGTTGCACCCGAGTAGAAGAGTTACATCAGAGTAGGAAGTTGCACTCAAGTAGAAGAGCCACATGTAGCTATAGGCTCAATCGATATCAGAGAGGCAGCATCAACATGGCAGCATTAGTGGCATGTAAGCATGGCCGAGCGGGCATGGTGATGGACAGGTTCTCCCTGGATGGCAGCCTGAGGGCTGACATGCTGTCCCCCTAGGGGCGGAGAGGATTCTGGAAGACAAAAAGTGCTATTAGCAGTATCCTCTATAGGTTTATCAGGATATTGATGATGGAACCGGGCGATCAGGCGTGGTGCACTCACCTCAGATGACCTCACCCATCTTGCGTCTGTAAACGGGTATCACTTCCAAACTACTAAATACTTTAAAGTGCCATGACGACACGGGAATTTACTATAGGTTCGATTTCATAATGGCGTTCATCATCAACCTACACCGGAGATGGTGGTGTTGGAAGATTAGGCAGCCCAGTGGTGGTCACCGGTTTGAGTAAACTGCTGTGAAACACTGGGTGAGTTTTTTCCAACATGGGAAGCAGCTTTAATTCTACCGTGACAGGATTAATTACTCTGACGATTGGGAATGGACCTATGAACTTGGGACCCAGCTTACAGCAGAGCACTTTAAGGCATATATACTTGGTAGATAAAAATACCTCATCCCCGACCCGAAACGTTGGTTGTGGACTGCATTTCTTGTTGGCGTGTGTCTTGTACGTGTCTGCTGCAACCCGCAATGTTTTTCGGACATTTTCCCACACTGGATACATGTAGTCTATCCATTCCTTTATAGTTCCATGATCAGCAGTGGCTTGAGGACATTCAGGTATAGCCATGAAATCAAACCCATTCACAATATGGTAGGCGATATAACCAGTACTACTATGTACTGCATTGTTATGTGCAACTTCAGTAAATGGCAGTAGACATGCCCAGTCAGTTTGCTGGTAATGCACATAACAACAGAGATACCGTTCCACTGCAGCATTAGTTCTCTCTGCTGTGCCGTTGGTAGCCGGATGGAACGCAGAACTCAAACCCTGAGAGGACCCCACCCTCTTCAAGAAACTGTGCCAAAATTGAGCAGTGAACTGTATTCCACGATCTGAAATTATACATTTAGGTACACCATGCAAATGGTAAATATTTACTAGGAATAGTTTGGCCAATTTTTTAGCTGACAGAAGCCCTGGACAGGCAATGAAATGAGCCTGTTTTGAAAAACCAACTATTGTCCAGATAACAATATTCCCCTTACTCTCCGGCAGCTCCACAATGAAATCCATTTCTATGTCTTCCCAAGGCCGAGTGGGTTTTGCTACTTGTTGTAACAAGCCAGGTGGCTTTCCTGGCCGGCTTTTCATAGTTGCACAAACGTTACAACCCCAAACATATTCCTCAATATCCCGCTTCATATCTGGCCACCAAAACTGCCGATTCGTCAAATGCAGTGTTTTCAGGAATCCATAATGTCTTGCTACCTGTGCATCATGACAATGCTGTAAAACTGCTATCCATTGTTCTGTTGGAACATATATTTTTGGCCCTTTCCAGGCTAAACCATCTCTTTTGATTAGAGTCTTCTGATTCACCTGGAACCAAGGGTCTAGTGGAAGTGTATCTCTAATAGACTGTGTGATATCAACTGGTGGCTTTCTGCCATGACTGCTGGCCGCTAAAGGTATATTCGCTGGGGAAACATAGGCTGGAAAATCTGCTCTCGGTCACTATTAAATTGTGGCTCCAGTGACAAAGCGTCTGCCATAAAATTTCACCCACCAGGAATATATTTCAGTTGGAAGTTAAACCTATGGAAGTAGAGTGCCCATCGTACTTGCTTGGGCAACAGCTTCCGGGGAGATTGTAGAGCCTCAGGTTCTTGTGGTCAGTCCATACCTCGAAGGGAACCATAGCCCACTCGAGTAAATGCCTCCATGTAAGCAGGACCCATCGCACCGCAAAAGCCTCCTTTTCCCATATAGCCCATCGTTGTTCTGTGTCACTTAGTTTGCGGGAAATATAGGCACAGGGCTGCAGCTCTCCTTTTTCATTTAGTTGGCGTAAGACAGCACCCACTGCTACATTGCTCGCATCTGCCTGCACTATAAATTTCCTGGTTGGATCAGGATGTCTCAATATTGGCTCATGTGCGAACAATCCCTTCAATGTTTCAAACGCTTTTTGACAAACCAGATCCCACTGTAAGGGTTGACTTGGACGGGGCTTTCCGGCAAGGTGTCTTGTTTTCAATAGGTTGGTAAGGGGTAAAGCCACCTTGGCAAATGATGGTATGAACTGACGGTAGAAGTTGGCAAACCCCAAGAAGCTCTGTAATTGTTTCCGAGTTCTTGGAGCCTGCCAGTCCATTACTGCCTGTATCTTTGCCGGTTCCATTTCTATTCCCGCCTTGGAAACTCTATAGCCTAAATAGTCCAAACAGGTTTGGTGGAATTCACATTTAGATACTTTGACATACAATTGGGCTTTTAACAATTTGGTCAGAACTTCCCTTACCAATTTTATGTGCTGATCCATGGTCTTCGTGTAAATCAAAATATCGTTCAGGTAAACGAGTACACCTTTATAGATATGTTCATGCAGTACCTTGTTTATTAATTGCATGAACACCGCCGGTGCTCCTTGTAACCTAAATGGCATCACCCGATATTGGTAGCTCCCCATGGGACAGTTAAAGGCTGTCTTCTACTTATCCCCTTCTCAGATCCTGACATGATAATAAGCCTTCCTCAGGTCTAGCTTGGTGAAAATCATTCCCTCAGATAAATGGGCCAGCATATCCATTATGAGTAGCAGTGGGTACATATGCTCTACGCACACTCCGTTTGTACCCCGAAAGTCTACACATAGACACAGACCACCATCCTTTTTCTCTCTGAATAACACAGGGGCTGCAATAGGGGATCTTGCTGGCTGTATAAAACCCCATGCCAAGTTCTTGTCAATATATTTTCTCATCTCCTCTAACTCTTTGGGTGTCATAGAGTACATCCTTGGCTTGGGGAGCTTGGCTCCTGGCACGACTTCAATAGCATAGTAGAACAGTGTGGAGGGAGGACGTTGCACTCTTTTTCACTAAAAACCTCAGCTAAATCGGTGTATTCCTCTGGGACTCCTACCAATTGGTCCAACCCTTCTACATCTCTACCTTCTGCTGCTGACCATTCCCTGTGAGCCAACTTCCTGGGCTTAGCGGTTCGTGTGGCAGTGGTTCAGGGCCCACCCCAAGGCGTATACACCGACAGCCCCCCCACACCATATGAGGGCCCCCCACTTATCCAGCCATGCAAGGCCAAGTATCACAGTTTCTGTCATCTGTTGCACTACAATAAACCAGATTAACTCCCAATGGTCCCCAAGCTTGAGTCTGATTTTCTCTGTAATCTGGATGGCTGGTGCCCCACCCAACACTGACCCATCTACTTGTTCAAACCATAAGGGACGGGATAGGTTTCAAACTTTTATCCCCATCTCCCTCACCATGCTTAGACTTATGAAGCAATGAGTACTCCCAGAATCAATTAAGGTGTCATATGTCCAATGCCTCTGAACAGTGAGGATAACAGGCACCCAGAAGGGTTTTATTGGCCTACTCACCAAAGGGTCATTTTCACCCTATTCATCAGTTTCGCACCCTTCCGCTGGAGGACTTTCATATGCTAGATCTTGAGAGTCATCAACCCCCACTATAGAGTTTTCAGTGGCAGCTTGCTGAATGCCCCGAGATTTCTCCGGCATTTTCCTCATGGTTTTCCGGGTCGTACTAGGTGGAACTGGACTCACCTGGACTGGCTGAGACTATGCGACTGAGGTCATCGTGTTGCAGTCCACTGCTCTGTGCCTGGATTTTTCACACCGGAAACATATAATGGGAGGTCTGTTTGTTACTGTTTTTTCCGTTGACCTTGTCGCCAACGTCAAGGATCCCGGAGAACGGCTCACTGTATGGTCAAGGAAATGGCGTGGTCTAGCATTTCCCTCATCTCTGGGTCTAAGGTCCCTGAACTCCACTTCTAGTTCTGTAGCGGCTTGATACCAGGACCACAGCCAGGGTTGTAAGCCTCGATATTCACATGCCTGTTGGATTGATCTATCTAAGCCGATCTTAAACTGATATACTATCAGTCACTCTGGCCAACCTCTTATTTTTCCCGACAACCACCAGAAATCCCGTATATAATCAGCAACAAGTTGGCCCTTCTGGCATAATGCCATCAACTCCCCTTCAACCCTTTGTACCCGGGTCGTATCCTCAAACCATTCTTGGAGGGCATCCAAA
The DNA here is from genome assembly GCF_051295495.1 of Thamnophis sirtalis. Lineage (NCBI taxonomy): Eukaryota > Metazoa > Chordata > Lepidosauria > Squamata > Natricidae > Thamnophis > Thamnophis sirtalis. The sequence continues at coordinate 21,055,435 of NW_028261384.1, read as the reverse complement.
AAGAGACCACAATGCCACAACTCTAGACTGTGTTCGCTGTAGAGGTCCGTGCCCCAATCTGCAGCCTCTCCCTCCAAGACCCCTGCAATGGCCATCACTATGGCCCATTGTGAAGTGTACAAATAGCCAACTTGGTCCATATGCTGTATCACATGACCCAAGAAAATGGCTACTTTTTCTGGGTTACCATCGAAAGAGACCTTCAAGGAGGGAGGCTCCCAAGGACCCCCCACTATAGTGTGGCCTTGTCCACTCTGGCCAAGTATAGACTGGATAGCCACTAGATACTGCCTGTGGCGGCCAACGTTGACTTCTGTCGTCACTTAGCAGTTCCCTTTGCTGTTTGGGTGGAAGCCTCGCAGGCAACTGTGGGTCCAACTCCCTGCCACTGGCCTGGGTATATTCCTGGGATGCACCCAACCTCAACTTTGGACTGGCTAGACGGAAGCGAGGGATAGGCTGGGAAGGGGGATGTGATGTATTCCTGCTATCTGACCAGCCGTCCCCTCTGTTCTATTGATAACCAGAACTGCTATCACGGAAGCTAGCCTCCCCAAACCACTCCCTCAGACAATCCATCGTCTGGCTACCCAAGGCAGTGAAGAAGCTCCAATCATCTCTTCATCTTCAGTCACCCTCCTTTCTCTCCACCGAGTGAGGTGACCCCCCTGGGGAGAAGGCACAGGTAGTTCTGAGCTGGTTGTTAACTCTGTACGCTTCCACCACTCATTCACTGGCACCACTGGTTGATATGTAGGAATAGGCCCAGTGGCAGAGGCCTGGTCTACTAAGGGACTCTCCTTACGTCTTACAGCTACCTCTGTTTCCTCCTCCTGTGTTGGAACGACCAAAGGAGTGGTCTCAGGTATGACCACTGCTGCTGCCTCTGCTCCTTCAGACATCATTCAGACCAAATAGGAACTGTGCGAAGTGAAGTATTGATAGGGGGAGAACTGATTTTTCTGTCATGGTCCGACATTCACGTTGCATACAGAGATTCAGTTTGTTTGGTGAACAACTTTTATCTCTATCTAAGAAACTACGTGATAACCAGCACTAAATGACAATGATACAAAGGTAATCAAATCCAAGTCAGTTCTAACCAAGTTAACACCATCACATACATACATACATACATACATACATACATACATACATACATATACACACACATATATACATACATACATACATACATACACCATTACTCCACCCAGCTCCATCCACAACTCCCCCCAGATGACACCCACCCACCATCACCAATCACCATGGCCCACACCCTCAGGTACACCCCCACTCAGGGTCATCATAGCCTCTTTCCTGGTTAGCCGCATCCGAGCAAAAGTTACATCAGACTAGGCAGTTGCACTCGAGTAAAAGAACCACATGCAGCTACAGACTCAATCGACATCAGAGGGGCAGCACCAACGTGGCAGCATTAGTGGCATGTAAACATGGCCAAGCGGGCATGGTGATGGACAGGTTCTCCCTGGATGGCAGCCTGTGGGCTGACATTGAACCTGTATATTCTTGATACAAATCATGTACTGTTTTCAGAACTGTTTGTGCCAAAAAAAAAAGTTTTCAACTAACAATTTTAAAAAAGCAATAATTAGAAAGGGAATTATTGTCCAAGAATTTTAAAAAGCAATGATTAGAATGGGATTTACTGTCTCCATCAACAAATACTTTTTGTGGCTATTAAGGAGGAGCCTGATTGAAACCAGGTGAAAATATTTTTGGTTAAAAGAAATTATATATAGATTTCTAATATAACCAAGAAAAATTTTATGATGACACTTGAGTTTCATATAAGTGTAAAAAGGTACCAGGGTTTGAATAGTGCTCAACTGTTAGGTTATTAGCCATCATGCTGCTGATGGGAGCGGAACGGAGTAGAATGGGTAGTTTTTAGTGTACAACCACAATTGGGAACAGACTTTCTGTTGCTAAGGCAGTTGTTAAGGGTGTTGTGCCCAATTTTATGATCTTTTTGCCACTATTTTAAAGTCAATCACTACCTTTGTTAAGTGTAGTACAGCAGTTAAGCGAATCCACTTTCCTCCATCGACTTCGGTTGTCAGAAGCTGAGAAGATCAGCGCATGTGCGAGGAACATGTCTGCCGAGTCCACCGCTCTGGCGTCCGTACAGGGAAAACAGCCAAAAAAGGGAGAAATTGGCCTCAGAAATTGAACTGGAGAGAGGCCAGGGTTTGAGCAATTTCCTCGGGGGCCTGGCGCTGGCAGCAGACTGGAGAGATATTGCTCTCCAAGGCTGCTCTTTGAGAAAGACGCCGACGCCGCCCGGGAGCCGCTCGGAAGACGCCGCGACCCAGCTGATGACCCAGCTGGCCTTGGAGGGCATCGGAGAGCGTTCCGAGCGTTCGGAGAGTCGGAGAGCGTTTGGAGAGCGTTTGGGAGGCCAGGGTACGAACGACTTCTTGGGGGTCCGACGCTGGCCGCGGTCTGAGAGCCAGCTGGCCGGAGAGAGCTTCGACCGGCCGGAGAGAGCTTCGAGTGTGCTTTGCAGCTGTTGGGCGGGCGGAAATGGCGGCGCTTCGCTGAAGGCTCCGCTTCGGCGTTTTTGGACCTAGGCGTCTCAGGCATTGACAAACAACTCCGGACCAGCGTTTTGCGAACTTTTACGGTCCTAGCCTTGGCCCTATTCCCTCTGCTGACCGAGAGGACCCTGGTGTTTACTGCTTCCGGAGGATTACTGTTATTAAAGGAGGTGGGTGACTCGAACGAGGCTGGGGAGGCAAGGCAGCTTGTAGGGCAGCCTGCCGACGAAATGCTGGAAAAATCACGAGCAACATCTCCAACATCTCTAAAATATAATACAAATAACTTACCCGGAAAGCCTAAGACCCAGGGAGCCAAAAATAGATCAGCTGGCGCTAGGGACTACCTCTGGAGTAGAACTGTGGATTGGAAATGGCGGTGGCGCTCTGTGGGGGCTCCGTCGCTTGTTCCATTTTCTAGCTATGCTGGCTTGCGATGGGAGCGACCCACGACTGTGCACCCATCCCCAGGACTATCTTTGGGCCGTCAGGACGCTGCAGCCTCGGATTACGGAGGCTTGGGCGACTCTGGCGGATTCCGGGCTGCATCTTTTGTACCAGCTGTTCGGCGGCGAGGGGGAGAATATCAACGTGGTGGCAGTGGCATTGTACTTTGGCGTCCTTATCGCCTCCCCACCCCTGCCCCCTGTTTGCTTACAGGAGGATTGTGGAACTGGGGAGACCACCCCTGGAAGCCTGAACTCGCACTTTAAATTAACGAACTTGCGCATTTTATAATTTCTTTCCTTTTCTTTTATCTTTTTCTTCTTCCTTTGCATGGGTTATGTATGAGATACGTATGAGATGATTGAATGTCCCACTTTTTATGATCATACTGTTGTAAATTTTGTGTTTTTTAACTTTTACGTGGGGACTGTTTGGGGGAGTGTTTGAGTATGTATGATTCGGAGGACCTGCCGGGAGTTGCGGGGGCCATGGGGGTGGCTGAGGGGACCAGAGACACGGGAGAGGGTCGGGGTATTGCGGTCGTAACAGGGAGGGGCAGATACGGCGGGGACTTTAGGGCAGGCCATTACCGGGGAAGGAGGGTTCGCTACATCACAGAGATCCCTCCTTCCGGCCCTAGGAGCCCCACTCCAAGACCAGATGGCGCAAGTAATCAGGACCCTGGTCTCAGGCTGTTGTCGCTAAATGCCAGGTCTGTTGTACATAAAGCACCTCTCGTCCGGGACTTAATTTTAGACGAGAGGGCAGACCTGGCATGTATTACTGAAACCTGGCTGGGCCCAGAGGGAGGAGTCCCCCTTGTAGAACTGTGCCCAGAAGGATTTCAGGTGCTGCATCAGCCGAGAGCCCAGGGAAGGGGTGGAGGTGTGGCCGTTGTTATCCGGGAGTCGTTAGTTCCTCGTAGGGTCCCTGCTCCGGAGATTGTCGGGTGTGAGTCTTTGCTGTTAAAGTTGGACCTCAAGGGTCAAGTGGGTTTGCTGCTAACGTACCTGCCTCCCAACAGCGTTGCAGCAGCCCTCCCCTCGCTCCTCGAGTCAGTAGCCGAGCTGGCGATTGAGTTCCCTAGGTTGATGGTCCTGGGGGACTTTAATTTGCCGTCGCTCGGTGAAAACTCTGATGGGGCGCAGGAGTTCATGGCTTCCATGACAGCCATGGGCTTGACTCAAGTAATCCGAGGCCCAACCCATTCAGCGGGACACATGCTTGACCTCGTATTTCTCTCGGAGCAGTGGATGTGTGATCTTGGTCTGAGGGGGAGTGACATCATACCCCTGTCGTGGTCAGACCATTGCCTACTGAGGCTCGACTTCCGGAGGCCAAACCCCCACTGTAGGGAGGAGGAACCGACCAGGTGGTTCCGCCCCAGGCGTCTTATGGAGCCAGTAAGGTTCCAGACAGAGCTTGGGGTTATTCCTGATACTTTCGCCCACAGTCCGGTAGAGACTCTGGCTGCTGCGTGGCATTCGGCAGCGTCAGAGGCCCTCGACCGGATTGCGCCACTGCGGCCCCTCCGAGGCGGCGGATCCCGGAGACCTCCTTGGTTCACCGAGGAGCTCCGGGAGATGAAGCGCCGGAGGAGATGCCTAGAGCACCGTTGGAGGTCCGATAAGTCCGCAGCGAACCGAGCAATGGTAACCACCTGCACCAGGGAATATACTAGGGCACTTAGGGCAGCCAAAAGATCACATATAGCCTCCCTGGTCGCATCCGCTGAGTCCCGCCCAGCCGCCCTGTTTAGGATAACCCGCTCCCTATTGAACAAAAGGGAGGCGGGGGAACCCTTGCAGGGCAGAGCTGAAGAATATGCCCAATTCTTAGCGGACAAAATTGCTCGGTTTCGGACGGACTTGGACTCCACACCCGCAGTTCCAGCCGAGACTCAGGGGGATCAAGTTCAACAGCTCTGGGTTGAGTTTCAGGAGGTTACCCCCGGGGATGTGGACAAGGCCATGAGAGCTGTGAGTTCCTCCACCTGTGCTCTGGATCCGTGTCCCTCATGGCTGGTTTCTAACTGCAGTGAGGTGACACGAGGCTGGATCCAGGCGGTTGTAACCGCCTCTCTTCGGGAGGGGAACTTCCCCGCCGCACTAAAAGCGGCGGTGGTGAGACCCCTTCTGAAGAAGCCATCCCTAGATCCAGCTGTCCTTAACAACTACCGCCCGGTCTCCAACCTCCCCTTTCTGGGGAAGGTTGTTGAGAAGGTGGTGGCCTTCCAGCTCCAACGGTCCTTGGAGGAAGCAGACTACCTAGACCCCTTCCAGTCAGGCTTCAGACCCGGTTACAGCACTGAAACCGCCTTGGTCGCATTGATGGATGATCTTTGGAGAGCCAGAGATGAAGGACATCCCTCCATCCTGGTCCTCCTTGACCTCTCAGCGGCTTTCGATACCATCGACCATGGTATCCTTCTGCGAAGACTGCGGGAGGTGGGAGTGGGAGGCACCGTGTTACGGTGGTTCTCCTCCTACCTCTCGGACAGGTCGCAGTCGGTGTTAGTGGGAGGGCAGAGATCGTCCCCAAGGCCCCTGAAATATGGGGTGCCGCAGGGTTCGGTCTTATCCCCCCTACTATTTAACATTTACATGAAACCGCTGGGAGAGATCATCCGTAGGCACGGGATTAGATACCATCAATACGCGGACGATACTCAATTGTATCTGTCCGCCCCGTGCCAAATCAATGAAGCGGTTGACGTAATGGACCGGGGGCTTGAAGCCGTCATGGACTGGATGAGGATTAACAAGCTTGTGCTCAACCCAGAAAAGACCGAGTGGCTGTTGTGTTTCCCTCCCAAAAATTTGGCCACTAATCCAACACTCAGGCTGGGGGGTCAAATTTTACACCCCTCAGAGAGGGTTCGCAACTTGGGAGTCCTCCTGGATCCACAGCTGTCATTCGACCATCATATAGCGGCTGTGACCAGGGGGGCATTCGCCCAGGTACTCCTGGTGCGCCAGTTGCGTCCCTACCTGAACCGGGAGGCCCTCACAACAGTCACTCGGGCCCTCGTGATTTCTAGGCTGGAATACTGCAACGTGCTCTACATGGGGCTGCCCTTGAGGTGCATCCGGCGACTTCAGCTAGTGCAGAACGCAGCCGCGCGAGTGATCGCGGGTGCACCCCGATTCACCCGCATTACACCTATCCTCCGCGAGCTGCGCTGGCTACCTGTCGATCTCCGGATGCGCTTCAAGGTGCTACTGATCACCCATAAAGCCCTACATGGCAGTGGATCTGGATACTTGAGAGACCGCCTTCTGCCAATTACCTCCCTACGACCTATAAGATCTCATAGGTTAGGCCTCCTCCGTATTCCATCGGCCAGCCAGTGTCGGCTGGCAACTACAAGGAGGAGGGCCTTCTCAGCAGCGGCCCCGACCCTTTGGAACGAGCTCCCCGTAGAGATTCGTACCCTCTCCACCGTCCAGGCCTTCCGCACAGCCTTGAAGAACTGGCTCGCCCGTCAGGCCTGGGGATAAGGACCATTACCCCGCCCGAATGTTGTATGCATGTTGTTTGCTATTTTATTATGTGTTGTCGTCTTAGTGTTGTATTCCCCCTTCCCTGGTTTTCTGTGAGCCGCCCTGAGTCCCCTCAGGGAAAAGGGCGGCCTACAAATAAAATCAATTCTAATTCTAATTCTAATCATCCATGGCCATCCCTTGACCTGACATGCAGCTTGCTGATTGCTATATAATCAGCATGATATAAATACATGCTGATTGCTAAGTGCCCAAATTTTGATCCCATAACTATGGGGATGCTGCGATGGTCATAAGTGTGAGGAACAGCTGTAGGTCACTTTTTTCAGTGCCATTGTAACTTCAAACTATCACTGCCCCAAAATCGTAATGAACAGGTTTGAGTCCCCAAAGAAGAAAGAAGCAGACTGTAAGAATGAGTGCTGAAAAACAAAATCTGGGCCTGTTCTTTAACAATCGCAGGAGGATGTACTGCTGACAAATATAGAAATTGCAAACTGCTTTTGCCATTACCCCATCCTAAATATATTGAGTGTTCTCACTGCTGATCTTGCAGAGCAGACATTAGTAGTTTTTGGGATGACGACAGCTGGCAGAATTAAAATGTCTTTGGGAGCCATAGCCATATTCTAGACAAGCTAATGACAGAATATGGCCCTTATCTGAAAGGCATGGGTTGAATCTAGAGAAGATGAAATCAGAGTTGAGTTAGAGTGGAAGGGGTGGATATTTTAATAAACTTATCTTTCTGCAGTAAATGTGATTTTTCTCTTTCCTTGGTCCCCATAGATGCAGATAAAGGCATCTGTAACACCCTTATCCAGATGCCTTTTCATTATAAGAGGATGAAGTTAAATTACTAGTCCTGCTAAACAACTTTTGAAAACGACTAAATTCTTAACAATATTCCTTATAGATGCATTCCCTATTACATTCATCTCATAAACTGTTTTGTAAAAGGCCTACTAAAGCAAGCTAGAAACCCTTTAAAGACTTTCCTCCTTTTGATCACAAGATTCTGGGATATTTTTCATAGCAGATGCAGCATCAATGCTATTTTAGGATTACTTCCATGTTAATTTTGTCCTTGGTATATTTTCATTTGTACATATGCACACGAATGCAACCATTGGATCCATTTCTAAATAAATAGCCAATACCTTGCACTTTTTTAAACCACTGCACTGCTGGGAAAAGGAGGACAGAAAATAACTCTTCTGAGGAAAATTTATTCTCTTTTGGGCATTAATGTATGTTCAATCCTGTTTCATCCTCTTAAACAATTGCGTTGCTTCCCAATATGATTGCACAGTTGCATCTTTCTCTATGACTACTGGCTCACATTGTTAATCTGAAAATTTTCTGTGACTTGACAGAAATTGTCTGTGTTGAGAATGGCTAGTTGAGCACCCTCTGCCTGCCGAAAGGTAGGATGTCAGTTTCTTGTGAGGTAAACATTGCATGACCTATAAGCTAGCCAGTCAGCTCATACATTGCCTTATTAGGTAAGCAGCTGGGGATTATGTCTGAGGACAGAATTGACTATATGGCTAGCCGAACATCCTTCTGAGAGGGAGGGAGGGAGAGAGGGGGGGAGGGGGTGCAGCCCCTAAAGGATGTAGCCCAGTCGAAAGACAATCATGGTGCTGAGATTTTTTTTTTCCATTTGCATTTTCATTGAATATGGAATTTACACTGTGTGCATTATAAACTGTAGTGAAAAGATTCATCCAAATAGTTCATGAATTCAGGAAGGAATAGAACAGTCAGAGGCCTTTTATTTTACTGTACCTTGAACTATATTATATGAGTTTTCCATTACTATAGTAGTTTTGCTAATATTGATGAATTTATTTTATTTTCTTTCCTAATTTATAAACATTTACTGATTTAGAGTAAAAAAATTAGCTCATAAATTTAACAATTGGAACTTAAAAATAATAGACGTGTGGAAACGAGTATGGAAAACAGGCTTTTAGGCTGTGATCATTTAATAAAATCTGATAATTAAAAAAAGCATAGTAGGTTTAAAACCAACTCAGAAAAACCAACCCAAGAATGCAGGATTGCATAAGTACAATCGTCCAAGACTAGGCAAAAATAGCACAAAACTATTGGTGAGAAGGCAATGTGACGTGATTTGTCTAGGGTTTAAATTACTATAAACATGAATTGTTCTATTCATGCTGTTTGCAAGAGTCTGACCAATGGGTGACACTGATGCACTGGCACTGATCTGCAATATAATTCTTAATATAGAGCTTCCACTCTGTACAAGGCAGAATTATAGGCACAAATTGCTCTTAAATAATATAAATAATTACAATTTGACTTTTATGTTACTTCTCTTATATGCAAACAATACTTAAGGGCATTGTAAGTCCTTAACATGTTCCCTTCTGCCAGCCCTTGGTAGCTTACTCTTGTATGAGGGGTTTTAACGGAGTATCTCCAGGATTTCCAGCAAGAATTTTACACAATTTTTCTAGCAAACGCCAGAATAGAGCTTTTTGCACAAAGCACATGTTCTATCACTAAATTATTCCCCCTCCTTTTACCTTCTCTCTATCCAAAGAAACCTTCTATTCCTAAAAATTTCCAGGGATCAGAACATTCCTATTGCTGCAAATGAAAGTCCTTAAGATGACAAACAGTACACAGGTTTGCTATATTTCTACATTACTTAAGGAGATGAATATAGTCTTTAGATGGAAGATTAAGATAAAAATGCTAAGAATCAGCTCTGATTCTTCACCAGTACTGAAGGAAACCATTGGTTTTCTTCTTTTAAAAAAAATCAATTTCTTGTTTCAATTTTTACACACACACACACACACACACACACACACACACACACACACACACATATCCTTAGGGGTTTTTCAAATGAATAATTCCTCAGACCCAATTAATGTATTAATACATTAATATCATAATTGCTTTTTGATACTGAATCCAGAATTAACTGGATTCAAGGTATGATATACGCTAAATTCTCAATATTACACTTTGTATAGGCTTAAGTCCTCTGCTGAGTCAGATATCATTCATATGCTTCTCTATGTGTGTACATTTGCACACACATGTATTTTGTTCTTAAAAACAAATGCAATACTGGAAATTATTTCATAGCTAATAAGAACTTCTGTATCTAGCTCAAACTCTAAACTGCCAGAATGAAGCCACCTTCTTGGCTTTTTCATGGCCAAAAATAAATAATAATTTTTTTTAAAAATCATAGCTGGTAAGATGAAAACTTCAGCATGGATTACAAAGCTTTTAAAATTCATGTTTAAAATGCTCCTATGACAGAGAAAAACCATTGGGATATTTAACGTTGAAATGTTATTGAAAGAAATGAATGTGTAAGTCATTTGTCCTGTTTAGTTTTTATTAATGTCATGTTTATGGGGGTTTTTTTTTTGTTTCCTTGGTTTTTCTTGGGGTTTTTTTGCAGCAGGGAGTGAGGGAATACCTTGTACTCTATTTGAAGTAATACCTAAAATTGGTTCAATGCAGCCAAATATGGTTTACAGCAGGAGTCTAAATCAAAATTCTCTAGCGAGCAAGTTTGGAAACTCCTGGTTTAAAGTAGTACCAAATTCTAGCTGTAAATGGATGTGTCCCAAACTTTCAACATTCTCTAAGACAGTCTTGAATTATTGCCTAGCAATAGATCTGAGTGAAGGAAAATAAAATGTATTAAAACATGTTTCCCACTGGAGAGATGATCTCATGTCAGGAAACTTTATACCAGAATGAAACTTACATAAATAATATCCAGTTGGAAAACATCATCTTTGAGGAGTGAAATAAGAAAAAAAAATCTCCATTATACATTTACACACCCAAATATGTGTTACATTTTAAGTGAATTCCTCCCTTTTCCACATTTGATTGAATGCTTTAGTTGTGGTGTGACCCACCACAACTTGGGATTGGGGTTGAAAAATATCCAACATTTGCTGATTGTCAGCTAGCCAGCCCATGCAAAATGAGTAAATCTCATGTTTGTCAGAATGCATGCGAATCTAATTCGGGAAGAGGAAAAGTATGAAAAGTTGATGCATCTTGCAAATATTATTGTGAGTTTCTAGAAAGCATGTAAGTGGACATATTAATTATGGGAGGCTAGATAGAGCTTTTGTCCATGTTTATGTATAAATGGGCAATTGGAGCAATGTAAGCTTGTGCACATTCTGATGTGTCAGAACAACTCATAACTGACCTGTAGACCATTTATTACCACTGATAGTGAACTTAGAGTCAGTTGGCCAGTTCAGCAACCCAGGACAAGTCCTCTACAAATGAGTCAGTGGTGGGATTCAATTTTTTTTTACTTCAGGTTCTATGGGCATAGTTTGATGGGTATGGCATATCTTGGTCATGGCTTGATGGGCATGGTAGGAGAAGGATACTGTAAAATGTTCATTCCCTCCCCACTCCAGGGGAAGGATACTGTAAAATCTCCATTCCCTCCCCACTCCAGAAGAAGGTTACTGCAAAATCCCCATTTCCTCCTGATCAGCTGGGACTCAGGAGGCAGAGAATAGTTAGGGGCGGGGCCTGTCAGAGGTGGTATTTGCCGGTTCTCCGAACTACTCAAAATTTCCTCTACTGGTTCTCCAGTACTGGTCAGAACCTGCTGAATACCACTTCTGAAATGAGTTTGCTGGAAAATATTGCTTTGACTTTCCCTAGGAATAATGGCCAAGAAACAGAAGGAGAAAGGTCTATTATCATACCTCACTTCCCAATTTAGGATGAAATCTACTAGGATGAATAATATAACTGACATATATTTCTAGGTATGGTGACTATAGCACCATTAAAATTTGAGCTTGTTTTTTCTCAAATCAAGTTTTACTCAGTTACTTTCTTAGCCTTTTGGATGTCTAATTGTCATCTTAGAATTGTTGATATGTTCATACATTCTATTTTGAAGCATTTATCTTTTCCTTCATGTGTTCCTCGATTTACAACTGTTCAGTTAGTAATCATTCAGTTAGAACAGCATTTAAAATGTGACTTATAAAACTTTTTTTCCACACTTGTGATTGTTGCATCTCTTATGTTCACGTGACAACTGGTTCAAATTTATGACGGTTGCAGGATACCAGGATCATGTGATCATCTTTTGCAGCTTTCTGATAAGCAATGTCAAAGTGGAAGTCAGATGTCACTGAACAAATCCAGTGATTCACTTAATATATGCAGCAGAAAAGTTGTAAAATGAGACAAAACTCACTTTACAAATTTTTCATTTAGCAACATAAATTTGGGGCTAAATTGTGATCGCAAGTTTAAGACTACCTGTACTCATGCAAGTCCTATTTTGTTATGTGTTTTAAATAATTCATAGTTTATTTTGAGGAGTGCCAATTTGTGTGTCGGGATTTAATATCTGGTAATATGCTGCTCAAAAATGACTAGGAGGCACTAACTGAAGGTGTTCCCCTGTCCTTCATTTAGGAAAAGGAAAAGTGTGTTTTTTCCTTTGGAACTTGCTCCCTTAGCTCTGGTAGAGGAAAGAAAGAAAATGCTGGTACCAAAAAACAGCTGAATGCAATGACTACTACATCAAACCAGGCTCTCTTGGGGATAGAGCACACTAGTAGCTGAGATACCTGTTTTTAGGATGCTTCAATCTAAAATGAAGTCACTGTAGATTAGTTCTTACAAGCTACTGCATGCTATTGCAAATTGAAGTATGTAACTCAACTTTACTGATGTCAAGTAAATGACTCGCAATTTTTTCAGATGCTAAGTGCAGCTTCACTTTGATTGAGACATTTTTGAAAATCTCTGTATTAAGTGCACTAAGAAGGAAGTTCACTTTCTTCCTGCCCTACAAATCATTTTGTTTTGTTGAGTCAGGTAGTACACGAGTTTAATGTATTATGTTGATTGGTCACACAGTCCTTCCACAACTGGGTTTGGCATTTTTCACCATCTATTGAGTCCTTCTTAAGCATCAGGCTATTACAGTATTACTACTGTTGTTTTCAGAAGTGCTACTTAATTTTCTCCTTTTGTAGCTTTCAAATGGCCTTGATTTCTATTAAACTTATCCTTTGTATTTACACCTGGTAGGAGTAACAATTAGTTAAATTTCAACTTTTGTAAAGGCTGTTGGCTGATACTAGTAAACCCATTGTTGCTGTTAGTCTCTTCTCTCCTCATTCTTCTTTTCTGTAGTGACATTATGCCCTAATTTCTACAATTTATGCTGATGGTTGCATGCTTAATCCCCCAAGAAAAGATTAGATGCTCTAGTTTAAAAGAAAAAAAATATGGTGTGATATTCTGTGATGTATTAGAACTGGCATGCCCTGCCTTTGCCATGCTTATGTGTCATTGTATAAACAAGCTTTGCTCTTTGGTATGTGCGTGAATCCATTCTATCTGAGTAGAAGAATTTTGCTAGCTGCCTTAAGATTTGCATTCCCAGGTGGAATTGGATCATGATTTATATGTCTGCATCAGAGAAATAGGTTTGACATCTGTATGAATCAAACTTTTTATATGCTTGCCTAGTAATTGCATTACAGTGAGCTGTTTGAAATATTTTCTCATAACTTCAATCTATTTTATCGTCTAAAAAAACAACTATGAAATTGAAAAGCCATTTAAATTAATTCTTCTGAAGGAAAGGGGGATATCACAATTTATGCAACTTTGGACTTCTGAGTATTTATATCATCCAAATTTGTCACTTGGATGGCCACTATAAAAAAACGGGCACCAGTACCTCAATACTGGGTTCACTGGTAAAGCAAGAGGCTCTTAGTCAATATGACTGAACCAAGTATTTCTAGAATACAGTAGAAATGGTTAGCATGAGTTCATTAAGCAAATATAGCTACTGGCCTGAAGAACAATTATCCATACAGTGGTAGCTAACTATTTTAGAAGATGTGAAATAATTTATCTCTATGTACATAATGGGTCTAATATGTGTTTGTATCAAAATGGCATTAATGAATACCAGTCTGTCTGTTTCTTTCCTTTCTATCATCCATCCATCCACCTATCTATCTACTTATCTATCATCTAGCATCTAGAAGAGATCCTTTAGTAGTACTATGAATTTTGCACCAGCTACAACCCAGAAATTCTATATGTGCTACTTATTTTGTAATAACCCTAGGTACATCTTTTATCTTTGGTGGGTTTGAATTAAGCACCCAAACTAGAAAGCTTTAAATCATCTGCTTCCACTAGGAGTTTTCCCTTCCCTAATGTTGTTACAGAGCATATTTTTAATTGTCTTCCATTGAAGATAGGAAACATTTCTAAACTATTGCAGAATCTTTCTATGAAATGGTGGCTACGTATGAAATATATTGTATACGGTGTATAGTTCCATAAATAAGACACTGGATGTTCTTTATTTTTTATCTTGATCTGTAGCAGGGTGTCAAACTGGTGGCCCAAGGGCTGGATGTGTCACATGCAGACCATGCCCACCCCAACTCTGTGAAGGGGAAAAAGTCATGTGACGGCAACATGATGCCGCAAGTTTGACATCGTGATGTATAGGAAAGGAAATGAATAGGCAAACGAATTCAAAGTGGTGCATTTTCTAGCAGCACCAGTTTAGAAAGAAAACAATAGTTGTATTCAGTATCTAGCCTAGTTATTATAATTATTATATGTGGTTTTAATTATAGTTCAGTGGGGTTTTTGGAGGAAGAGCTATATGTAATATTTTGATGTATACCAGATTTTCAGGCCTGGATCTGCCTTTATGCTACAGATTCTCTCTATAATCAACCAATTAAAGATTGCTGTGGAGCAGTTTAAATAAAAGGAAAAGCCTACCGCCACTTTTTGAACTATTTAAGTAGTTGAACTTATCCCCCAGTTTATTTGGGACCGTGAATCACTTTTTCACTTCAAATGGAAAATGGAACATTTTGACCTGGGAGTTGTGCTCTTGATATATCTCAAAGGGCTAGGATGAGTCTGGCCTGAACACTTGGAACCCTGGGCTTAATTTCTTGTGGTTTTGAGGGTCTGTCTCTGGAAAAATTAATTCAAGATGATAGGAATGAGACACACATGTCTTCTGCTTTTCAATTGCTGCAAGGAGAGCCATATTTCATGAAATAAGGTATCTAAATTTGAGTCAAATCTTAAATGTAAAATACATAAAACATTCACTTGTCTTGAGAAGAAGCCATATTTCTTTTTTCTTTTTTTTAAGGAAATGTAAGACTTAACTGCCTAAAAGCAGTTTATAAAGTTAAGGTTGAAATGAAGTCAGAAATCAGATTAATGTTGTCCTCCAATTTTTGTGGCTGCATTCTTAGTGCCATGTGTCTGGAATTTAAAATATTTTGCAGATGGATGGCTCTTAGAAGTCCTTCGTTTTGTTTAGCTCTTATCCTATACTTTCAATCATGGGTTGCTTTATTCGGATGCCCATAAATTTAAACTTTAAAATGTTTTGCTAGTAGCATGTTCTCTAGAGAGACATATCTTTGGCATAATGAACATGAATACCAGCATAAACCTTTCCAAAGAGTGGAGTAATTGGTTGTTAAAATTTTCTGTTTAAGTTATTACTGTGGGACAATTGATGAAGTTCCATAATCTTGCCATGAAAACTGCCAGGACTAGTCTTTGCAGTTGTTTTTAGTTTAGTTTTTTTTTTAGTTTTCCCTTTATTTGTATGCCGCCCTTTTCCCTGGGGGGACTCAGGGTGGCTCACAGTTCAAAAAGGGGGGGGGAAGGACAAACAATTTTCCAACATGAAGACAATACAACATATTAAAAAGAAAACACAACAGTCACACAATTCGAGTGGGGTTAGAATCTTAACCCCAGACCAGCCGGGACAGCCAGATCTTTAAAGCGGCGCCGAAGGACTGGAGGGTGGTGAGGGTCCGAATCTCCACGGGGAGTTCGTTCCAGAGGGTCGGAGCAGCCACTGAGAAGGCTCTCCTCCGGGTAGTTGCCAGTCTGCACTGGCTGGATGATGGAATTCGGAGGAGGCCTAATCGATGCGATCGTATCGGTCTAGTGGAGGTAATTGGCAGTAGGCGGTCTCTCAAGTCAGGAGTCAGGAGTCAACATTGGTCTGATGACACACACAAATGTTTGTGCATTCATATTCACAGTTAAGTTGCATACAAACTTATAGAATATATTTTTCATTTTTCTTAAGAAAAAAATTATATCCATTTTAAAAATTCTGGACTATAAACACCCAGTTAACTAACACTTTGCAAAATCTGTGATATTACCATTCCCATCACGATCATCCAGTGTGTTTTACCATTCAGGTGCTTAATTTTTTGCTTGAAATATGATTACTGTCTTGAGCTGTTCCAGTTTTCCAGCTTATTACTATGCGTTTACTGTACTCCCAGCAACGTAATAGCCTCGCAGCTCCAGTCCTGGGCTATGCACAATCTCTACTCATTACTAAGATAGACCTGCTTGGGGCTAGGGTTGCCTAAGAATTAGCTGTTTTCGTGACTTCCTTCTTTGCCGAGTGTCTTTGCATTCTGCATCCATGTTCCAAAATCCTTGGATATCCAGCTGTTTGCAAAATGTCAGATATTTGGAACAGCAAGGTAAGAATTATATCCACATCAAAAATAATGCAATTCATTGTCACTTATGTGCTTTCTAAATGTAAACAAATTGCTGTATTAAGGTATTCCCCCCTCCTTAATAGCAGCAGAACACATTTGCTTCTTCAGTTATCAGTATTCATTTTAGCACTTCATTCTTACTGCTCTTTCAAAGGATTGTATTAATCATGTAATTAGCTTAGCTAGCAGTTAAATTAAGTCCTTGCTGATGCCAAGGTACCTTTAAAGATTTTTTTAATGATACTGTTCATGTCTTCATGATATGCTTACAATAAGCAGAGGTTTGGTTGCTGACAAAAATATTTTTTTTGAAAAGATTGTAAGAGTCAAGAGCTCAAACTCGGAAGCAAGAAATCATATAAAAACCTTTAATAAACTCTGCAAATACATGAAGGCTGCTTTCTAGGGAGTTTTATTAATACAGTTTTAATTCTGAATCTGTCTGAGCAATAAATTATACTTACGGAATGGAAAAAGTACTAGACATGGTTTCTGGATTAGCAGTGGAGAGAAGAACATTAAACTTCATTCACCTCATTTAAGTGAAAGGAGGGGGAGGGGGAGATTTTTAAAGATATACTATCAAAAGTGCTACACTGCTACATTATCACTAAAACTTCATTTATGGAACTTTTTGAGATTATAGTAAACTAAAACTGTGGAATTTGGTCTAGAAAGTATGCTCCAAATTTTGGGTTCAAACATTCTAGTGTGGCTTTATATTTCATGGCTAATAGTGTGCCAGAATAACCTTTTTTTCTTCATAATTGTTCTTCATCCTTCTCTGTGTTGTCCTTCAGGGTTACAAAAGAACACACTGTGTGTTCTATGTTGAGACTTTTATGGTCGAGAGAGTTACATTCCAGGACTTGTATTGAGTTATATACCATTTAAAGTTTTATGCGTGCCTGATTCTAATTTAACCAGACACAATATTATTAACATCTACCCTTTGTAGCAGTACCAAGTAGATATTTTAACATGATTTTTGAGGGGATCCTGATGTCTTTCCTTTCTGCCAAGATGTATTGTTAGTCACCATCCTTGATTTGGCATCTAACTCTAATTGTTGCTGTTACTGTATATGACTTCCCTCTGAGGTAAGAGATGACAGCTAAACACATATTATATACCTTCTGGCTACCATTGGAAGGTAAGCAAATAGGGAGAAAAATTATGTTTTAACACCAGTGTAGTTAAAAGCAACTTAAACTTGTCTCATGCATGCAATATTATGGAACTTTGGTAGACAAACCATGGTGATAAATAAGATTCATGATTGTGCCCCTGTTAGTGCAAATTCAAAAAGACCCTGATTTTCAAACAAAATCATAACAGTATCTACCGTAATTTGTAATCTTTAATTTAAGTAATGCATGTTTTCTTTGTTTTGGGGTGATGGGAAAAATCTAAAACTGCATACAGTACACAGGAAATAAAATGATGATCTGCAGAATATGGTTTCTTCTTATCCAAATGATTAATTTCTCTTCTGGTGAACAGATAACCTTTTATTGATTACATATTATTTATCTCTCTTTTACTTGAGAATCATAGAAATTGATAAGAGAAAAACAAGTGATTTTGCTATGCTGGTTTGTAAAAACAATTCAGTAATGCTATCCCATTATAGTACAGATCACATGGATGGCATAATGCCAAATTTGGATGCAAAATGCAGTCACGTGTCAACATTTTTTGGGAATTATGAATGATTATGTTCATGGAAGTACAGCGCAGAAGATGTCCTTTCTATAAAGAAGTATGATTTAATACACATGCGCGCACACACTCTATAAATAACTTATACTATATGACAGATTTGTATAGACCAAACATAATTGAAATAAGATTTAGAAGCATTTTTACAGTTCTAGATCATATTTCACAAGTTTCTACTTTCTTTTATCCCTACACTCTGCCCAATCTTGTCTGCTTTGAATTATGAACTTTTAAATCATTACAGGTTAATTGCTATTTAAGGCTCAAAATGCCGCTAACTGTTTAAAGATTTTTCCTTACTATCAAATTGTGTATTGGTGGATAACTTTTTCCACCACTCTTATTTCAGATTTTGACAAAGAGAATTTGTTTACGTATAAAACTCCAAGATTACTCCAGAGCAGGAGGAGGACTTTAAGGTAAAACATTCTTTGCACTTCTTGTGTATAATGAGTCAATTTGCAGTGAGACCAAAAAAGAACAGGTTAATTTCCTTTATTTCATGACAGTGATTCAGGAAGAAATTGATCTATAGTGTTTGTGTATAGGATCACTCACACTCCTTAAGAAATGTGTGTAATCAATTGTCACACAAACACAAAATCTTTGAAGGCAAAATACTATACATTCCAAAATTAGCATTTTATTTTGTGATATTTTTGTGCAATTCTCAAATAGAAATATGCCCTGTCCTTTGTACTGATTTAATGTCACCTTGTTGGGGTCTTGCTAATGCTATTTATGCTTTTGTCAATGTATTGTACACACATTAGCATGTGCCTCTTTCAGGTAAATACCACATTTTAGATTCTCAAAGAAGTGGTTTTTGACTTCAAAATCTAATACCACAATAAATATATGGTTTTGTGCAGATCTAAATATGCGCATATGTCATCTCTCCTATGGGAACTGCATTGGCTTCTGATTTGCTCAAGGTCCAATTCAGGCTGTTGGTTACCTTCAAAGCTTTACATGGTTTGGACAAGGTTATTTGAAAGGCCATTTTCTAACCAACTTACCAGAGTGAGGAGGTAGGGAATCTATGGATTCTCTCTCCTAATGAGGTACATCTAGCAGGACCAACAAGAAGGGCTTTCACCGGGGAAACTTCCTCCCTGTACAACATCCCTGCAGAGATAAGATTGGCCTCCACTCTTTCGCAAGGCCCCAAATGATTTGGTTTTGCCAATTGGCCAAGAAGTCACAGAATGGGATGGAGCCAGGAATGATCATTTGATTAGTATCATTAGGGAGTTGGGGATTTATTGCTTTTTTGTTTTGTTCATATTAGGTTTTTATTTTTGTAAGCTACCCAGAGTCACAGAGAGTTAGTTAGGTAGCCATATAAATGTTCATAAATAAATACTGTATTTTTGGAGTAGAAGACGGACCTTTTTCCCTCCAAAAAGAAGGTGAAAATCTGGGAGCGTCTTATACACTGAATACAGCCATTTTTGGCCTTCCGAAACCCCGCCCCCACATCCTGTTTCTTGCAAAAATGGACCCGCAGAGGGTTTGGGAGGCCTGCAAAGTGCTCCTGGGTGTTGGGGAGGGCAAAAATGAGGGGAAATAGGCCCATTTTTTGCTTGTTTTCCCCCATCCAGCCCCCAAACACTCTATAGCCCTCCCAAACCCACTACATGCCCTGTTTGTGCAAAAAATGGACCTGTTTTTCACCTTCCAACTCCCCCACGCATCATATTTTTCCCCTCCCCGGCCCCCAGGAGCACTCTGCAGGCCTCCCAAGCTCTCTGCATTCCCTGTTTCAGAAAAAACAGAAAGTCCTAAGGGTTTGGGAGGCCTGCAGAGTGCTTCTGGGGGCCGGGAAGGGAAAAAAACTTTTTTAAAAAATTTACCTCTTCAAAATCTTGGTGCGTCTTATACTCCGGTGCGTCTTATAGTCCAAAAATGTAAATGGGAGAAGAGATGGATACCTGGTATTTTTATATATGACTCTTAAATGGTTAGGCCTTGAAAAATACAGTAGAGTGTTTGCCTTTATTTTGAGATGAAATTTGTTAAATTTTGATACTTTTCCCCATAGGAGTTCAAGGTGATAGCCATCTTTTGAAGAGAGATAAAATGAGCCATAATGACACAATATGATTATCCCCAGGGTTTATGTTATTCACAATTAGGTTAATAGAATGGATGAAAGGCTACATGTCACAACATAGTGAGCTCTTTGTCACAAAAGAACTGAGGTGGTGCAGTGGTTAGAGTGCAGTACTGCAGGCCACTTCACCCGACTGTTAGCTGCAGTTCGCCAGTTCAAATCTCACCGGCTCAAGGTTGACTCAGCCTTCCATCCTTCCGAGGTGGGTGAAATGAGGACCCAGACTGTGGGGGCAATATGCTGACTCTGTAAACCGCTAAGAGAGGGCTGAAAGCCCTATGAAGCGGTATATAAGTCTAACTGCTATTGCTAATTAATATTTGCAATAGCATAAGAGTTTGGCATGATAATTAAGCAGTTTTCTTAAAACCACCTGGGTTTAAAATGGTAAAGAAGAAAACAAAATTAAAACACAGAATTCATTGGGCCATGTTTTATGTTCACTAGCAAATAGAATAAGTTACATTTGGGAGGGAGGAAAAGGGAAAAAAACATTTTTTCATGATTTTTTTGTGAATTGTGAGGGATTTTTAAAAATCCCTCTTTTATAATTTTTTATAAATAACATGCCTCTCCTTTCTCCTCCTATTTTCTCTACAATAACAATCCGGTGAGGTAGGTTGGGCGGAGAGAGAATAACTAATCCAGGACTAGAATTCTCCATCTCCTAGTTTCTAAGCTAGCACTTTAACCACAACAAAAATTGGATCTAGAATTTGTATTTTTTTCCCCTCTTGTTCTCAAAGACTTCTTGGGCTAGTCCCTGCAGTTTTCTTGACAAGGTTTTTAAAAATGATTTGTCATTTACTCATTCATCGGGCTAAGAAAAGTGACTGGCCCAGTCACCCAGCTGGCTTTGTGCCCATGATGAGGTTAGAAGTCACAGACTCCCAATTTCTAGCACGATAGCTTAAGCACTACAACAAACTGGGTCTTACAATTTGTAAACAATTACTTCTAATTAGCTATAATTTATACTTTCAAAAATGGAATTTAAGAAGTCTGTAAGTAAATTGTCTAGGTTATTAAGTTACAAGACTGAATGCTGCTTGAAATATGACCTGTATTACAGCAAAATATTAATTTTCCAAGTGATTAATATCCCATTTTCATAACATTAAGAATCTGAGCTAAATTCGGTATACTACTAGAAAAGTATGACAAAGAGAACATATATTTAATACTACACATGAGAGTTGTATTTGCACAACACCAAAAAAATGAGGAAATTCCTACAGATGAAAATATAATTTAAAAATTACTAGACTTTGAGGAAATGGATAGGTTAACATTAAAGATAAAGAATAAAGAAGATACAGAATATTTTACAACATGGGATTTATTTTATCAATGGTTAGATAACAGAGGTAGAAATTAGAAGTTGGAAGAATACCACTATGAATAAGTAGGTATTATTATTATTATTATTATTATTATTATTATTATTATGTATAACTAAATTGATCCAGACAGTACTGTTTATTAAGCACTTATATATGTTAAAGAAAAATGTATAAATAATTTTTTTTAAAAATAAAGAATTTGAGGTAAATTCATTAAGAATGAGGCATATTCTGCTGTAAGAGACTTCA
Organism: Thamnophis sirtalis; assembly: GCF_051295495.1. Classification (NCBI taxonomy): domain Eukaryota; kingdom Metazoa; phylum Chordata; class Lepidosauria; order Squamata; family Natricidae; genus Thamnophis; species Thamnophis sirtalis. The sequence continues at coordinate 21,033,889 of NW_028261384.1, read as the reverse complement.
TGCATGATCTAAAGGTTTTAACATATATTGTGATTCCCTGAAAATAAGATAGGGTCTTGTTTTCTTTTGACCCCCGAAATAAGCGCTTGGCCTTATTTTTGGGGAAATCTCATTATTTTTGAGGTGGAGGTGGCCCCTTAACCACAGCCCATGGAACAGCTGATCCAGAGAGGGCAGGAAGTTCTGTCTCTGTTTCTGGCACATTCTTGCCAGCCCTAGCAAGGGCCTGCTGTTCTTTTTGCGGCTGCCACTAAGAGAAGGGGCATGGTATCTAGGCTTTGTAGGAGCAGCCTCTGCGAGGCCGTTCTGCATGGATGGCAGGTGCATGCAGGGCACTTGGGCATGTTCCCCCTCCCCCCAGGAAATTGTGGAGACCGGCTGCACATACATTTAAATATTTTAGGGAAGTCCTTATTTTCAGGGGAAGGCTTATTTTAGTGCATGTGTGTAAAAGCCCGATTGGGCTTATTATCTGGGGAAGTTTTGTTTTCATGGAGCGGTATAAATTTAATAAGTATAGAGGAAATATCTCAAACTATATGGAAATAATATAACGAGAAAAATAAGTTTAGGAGGTTGTCTTCCAGGTGAAATTCAAGATGTTGGTTGCTACCTGCCTTACTTGAGGGACCAGATCTCTCTATTTCCTCTACTCATTCCATTCAATCTGGCAGGAGAGGCATCCTCCAGGTCCCGGTGATTAAAGAATGACATCTGGTGTCACCAGGAAGTGTGCCTTTTCTGTCATAGCACCTGCCCTTTGGAGCACCTCATTATCCATAATTAGCTTAGCTCAACTTTGCTAGCATGTAGGAAAGTGCTCAAAACCTAGCTGTTCTCCCAGGCATAGGAATCAGGAGATTAGAAGGTCCTGTGAGGTTTTCTTGACGGCTGTTGAGAAGTTATCCTAAATTGCCATTTTTTGCCTTCCTATCACATGGAATTTTTTTTAGTTATATCTATTATTTTTATTTATCCATTATTTACAAATTATTTTTGCCACCTAAATATGAATACATCAATGAAGGATATATTAACTGTTTAGACTTTATCACTGTTCCTATGGTATGTCTTCATATGTATCTTCAATGAAAACCTGTCAGGCAAGTTTAATCAAGATTGATCCCCATGTCTCCAGAACAGGAATAGTTGTGGGATCCTTGGTGTCATCTGATCTCAGTTATTTTCTTGCAAGCATTAACCCACTAGATAACAATATCAGTGTTAGAAAAGTGTTGGGTTTTCTCTCTGTTTATATACTAGTGGTTTGCCTTGTCAGTGTTGGTGCAAGTGTTGGTGCAATTGTTTTCTTTTTGGTAGTTTCTTGATGTTATCTAGTTGGGTAATGAAATATCTGCAAGAAAACAAACAAGTTCAGGGAGAAGAGGTCCTGTTCTTCTTTACTCCATATTATGTCCATGATAAAAATAATCTTTGTGTTTTAATATACTGTAACTAGATTAATATCTGGAGCTCTTGCAGCTTTGTTAAAACAAGGTGATGATGCTTTAGTTTTCAGAAAGAGTTTTCATTTGAAGATAAAGAAGACTTTTCAAACAGCACTAAAGATATTGATGCCAGCCTTTTAGCAGTGTTACCAAAAGGTACGTATGAGGCTTGTAATAGTTATGTTTCTTTATAAACAGCATCATAATATGTGTACTATAAGACATTTAATCTTGGAAGAGAATTTATTTCAGTCCATGCTAAATGTGACAAAGCAGAATAAACATTAAATATATGCTCTTCCGACAGTTCATTTTTATCACCCAAACAATGAAACTTGAATATCCATCAGCTGTTTGATATGAAAGCATTGTTTGGGTGCAAAAATTGAACTTGGGAGAGCATTTATTAGATGTTTATTGTGGCATGCCATATTTAAGCTGCAAAGGATTGGTTATATTTTAATCATAAATTATTCCTAAAGCAATTCAAGTTTTAAATAACATCTGCCTTCAAAGTCAATGTGTAATTGCAGTTGTTTAAAATCGTATGTCTTGTTTTGTTCAATGACTTGCATCCAATGGGAGGGAGGGAGGAGGAGACTTTGGAAAGCGAAATTGGGACAATTTGTGAGGAATTGGGATTAGAAAAAGCGTGCTGAATATACCTATTTCATGTCTTAAAACCCTCCCAGCTTTCATCCCACATACAAATTAGTAGATTCCATTCAGAATGGAGACATGGAGTCTTCTGTGCACAAATTTCTTACCTTTGGTCTAAATAGTCACCCTGGACTTCAGTGTGTAGCTACAGATACAAATAACATTCAGATGTGACTCACGCTGCTTATTATAGAAGAAGGCAATTGCTGTTTTGCACAGGTGTAGATGATCAGACTGTAGTTTCCCTTAAGTACAGCTATTCTGTTTTTTAATATTTTGAACTAAGTATTTGTTACCGCATTGCTTCCCTTAAATGATTGAGGTTATCATTGCCACAAGAACTGATTATAGGTGGAGCAATAGCACTACAGTATATACTGCATCACAGTGCTTTACCGCCCTCTCTAAGCAGTTTACAGAGTCAGCATATTGCCCCCGACAATCTGGGTCCTCAAATGCATAAAAAAAAAAAACATCCATAGGATTGTTTATATGAATTTTTAGTCATTTTTCTTTCTTTTGGATAAGATATTGTTATTAAACTATACTGTATGCCTTTCTCTTGTGACTGGAATTACAATAAGGCATTCAATTTTGCTTTTAAAATAAATTGAAAACTACTGTCCCAAGATCTGTATCTAAGAGGAAACTTTTTATGCCTTAAGAAGCTTCTGCCAGATATTTGTTCCTTAATTATAATAGGAAGACTGTTCTTTTCTGTAATTTAAAGCTCCTTGAAAGGCAGTGATGTAGGCCAAAATATGCTCTGTCTTTTATTACTTTGATGTATTTGTGGTGCATTTGGGATGTTCTTAGGGCTTGCATATCTCAACTCCTGAAATGTGTTTATTGGGTTCATTAAACATACTTTAAACAACATTCAGCTTTTTAAAAAATGATTTCTAATAGAATATATTTTAGCATAACCCAGTTTATATTATGGAGGCAGGATGCTGAATAAAGTTGCTGCTGACATTCTGCATGCAAAATCCATAAAAGAAAAAGATTTAAGGAAATCATTACTAAGGCATATACTTTTAAAATGCCTCTTCCTTCTTTTCTAAACATTTTGTTAAATTGTGGCTTGATTGGGCTAACGTTCTGCAGCCCCCATGTGCTGGCTGGGGAATTCTGGAAATTGAAGTCCATATATCTTAAACTTGCTAAAGTTCAGAAACACTGAGCTAAACTTTATTCAGCATGAAATTACTTACCATTAGTAGAATTGTGAAAAGAGTAAATAGGTGACTTGCACTAGTGTCATACACATGCAGAATGTACAGAAAAAACACCATTTAATGTGTCTTCCAGGAATTTATAAGATCTTCTGTATATCTTTATATGTAAGCTGAAGTGATTTTTACTTATGTGAACATATCGCAAAAGTCTATGTACTAACTTGTATTGACAATATAATTAAAATATATTAATAATTCTCTACGTAGATAGGATCTAAACTAGGTAATTGATACGACCTCTCTGGAATTTAAAGCATGGAAAATGTGTAGCCCTAGATAGATTAGTGTGTGCTATTTTTGTCTCAAGTCTTGCTCAGAAAAGTTTTGGGAACTATTCTTAAGGCCATTGCTTTTATTTTGGCCTACAAAATTGCATCGTACTCAGTGCAAACTTTGCGTTACTGCATCTTCAGTGTTCTTCAGTGACTCATTCCTGAGTATGGATCAATGACTTTCAGACATTAGATCACATAAAGAAGGAAAGTCCATGTAAGTTAGAGGGTAAAAAAAAAACATACTTCACATTATTTCTGAAGTTTCAGTATGGTTCCACAGATAGCACATTAAAAGAAATGTATGCTCTGATCATAAGATCCAGTTTTGTATTAAAGACTAGAATGAAGAGACTATAAGTTTTAGTTCTACCCTAAATGTGAAAGCTAGTTGGATGGTTTTTGACCAGATATATTCTATCAGCCCTAGGAGGTCAAAGGCAATGAAAAAATCAGTCATTAAAATGTTGACAAGAAGACTGTAGAGACTTGTCCAGGGAGTCGTCAAAAGTCAAGGCTGATTTGAAGATACAAAATGATAGACTCCTCTGACCATGCGTCATTTTGATAATATTATTACCATTGCTTATATTGCCAGTGTGGTAATATTTATTTATTTAATCACACTGATATAGCCATCCAACTCTAAGTAGTGTACAATTTAAGCAATCATAATATAAAAAGTTATAAAAATATAGGCAATCATTTTTTTAAAAAAATAAAAATCATTAAAATCATTAAAATTACAGACCACAAACCACAAGTATAACAATCACCTGTTACTCATAACGAGAGAACCGCCTTAAAATGTTTCTGGCTCCCTGGAACCCCCTAACCTGGCTACATAACCATGTCTTGGAGAACTTCCCAAATTTAACAAGAACAGAGTTTACTTATGTTCAAAGCGAACAATGTTCCACAGACAGGCCCTATGGTACTGAAGTCCCCTTCCTAGTCCCATCAAATGTAGGTCGCTCTCAGAGGAAATCCTTAGCATGTCCTCTCTATCAGATCTAATGGAGTGGGTTGGTATAATCAGGAATTACCGTACCTCAGATAATCTGACCCCCTTCCCATGAAGGACTTTAAAGGTCAAAACCAGCATCTTGAATTAGCCTGGGGGAAAAACCTTACAGAGCAGAGGTATGATGTGCTATTCTAAAAATCTTCTGTGGATATCTGCTATGGAACAAAGGCAATTCCAACAAATAGATTTTTAAAAATATGTTGTAAAACATTTTGCTTTCATACACCAACATTGGTATATGACTAAATATCATTATGGAACATTTTAAGTATAAGTTAAAGCAGCCTTTTTTAAACTCTGTAAATTTTAAGATGTGTAAACAGCCAGCTTCTCTGGTTAAGAGATTTGGAAGGTTGAAGCCCATGCATCATAAGGTTGAGAAACACTGACTATTAATATTATTCTGATAGAGTTAGTGGCTTGCAAACATTTGCATTATATATAACCTATGGAAAGCAAGAAAGATAAACTTAGCAAATAATTGGTAAATGAGATCACTATCTCATTTCATTTATTAACAATTGTTTTATGAAAACACAGGCATTTCTTTTTACAACTATATTGTTTCAAATTTCTAATGTTTATTTTTTATTTATTTTTTTAGTTTCTGAATTAAGAAAACTCTTTGAACCAAACAGGCAGGATATTTTGGAAATGAAAAGGTATTTCTCCATCTTTATGTTAAGCGAAGTATAAGCAACTTCCTTTTCCCTAGGTGACATTTATATTACACTCTCTTATTTTTATTTTCTCTTTTACAGGAAAGAGAGGATAGCTAGGCGTTTAGAAGGAATTGAGAATGATGTTCAGCCCGTCCTTTTGCAAAATTGCCCTGGATTGGTCACCCATCGTTTGTTAGAAGAGGATACACCAAGATACACGCGTGCGACTGATCCATATAGTCCTCATTTTGGTAAGGAATACATTTGTGATATATATTCATGTTGCCCAAGTGCTGTCCTAAGTTTGAGTTCCTAGAAGCTGTCATTATCTAGGGTGTTATGAATGTAACTGCTTTTACCTTATAAAGAATATCAGAGAAGGGTTTTTTAAAGATATTTTATCATCGGTTAAATTCAGACATGCCTGCCATATCAGATCTGGCAGAAACTTCTATTAGAAGAGTAGAGATAATATTTGGCTGGTTCTGTTTCTTCTTGCTGCATTCACTGGTACTCCCAAACTGTTTCCAAAGGGTTTGTCAGCTCTCTAGCGTAGATACAAGTGGTTCTCTAATTACAATTACAATAGTAATTACAAGTGTTTTTAAATACAATTACAATTACTACAAAATAGTAAGTTGGAAGAGACCTTGGAGGTCTTCTAGTCCATCCCTAGGTAGGAAATCCTACACTATCTCAGACACATGGCTATCCAGCATCATCTTACAGACTTCCAGTGTTGGAGCATTCACAACTTCTGGAGGCAAGTTGTTCTACTGATTAATTGTTCTAAACTTACGACTACAATTATGATTGGAATTTTGGTTGTAAATTGTTTTGATTATAAGTTGAGTAACAGACATGCCCAGGCCCTATTTTTCAATGGTGGTCATTAAACAAATCACATGAGTATAAGTCTGAACCATGCAATCATTAAGAGAACCACATGGTTGTTAAGTGAAATCTGTTCTCCCAAATAGACGGTTTTTGCCATCAAAGAACAAAGTACATTGGAAACTGTCAAAAAAGTTGCAACTTGTGGTCACATGACCCTGAAATATGATCACAGAGATGTAGTGCAATGTTTTAATGATGGTCGGAAGTCTTTTATAGGCAACAATTTCTGAGAGTTATTAAATGATCGGTCTTAAATTGAAGATACCTGTAGATAGTTCATGAAACTGCAAGTCAAAAGAGGATCAAAGCAAATATTCCTTATTTTTCTTTAGTGGCACATTGTAAATCCTTATTACTTCTAGCTCCACCTCATGGTATGTTCTATCACACAGTTCAGAGAAATAGATGACTTTATAAGGACCTAGAAAAACCTGTTTCCATCAGCATCAAGATTAGCCTGAATATCAAAAGAAAATAAAGCATTAAAAGTGTAGGATTGCAAAGCTGTGGTTATATGCTTTTTAAAAAAAAAAAAATAATACAGGTCATATTTAGAAAAAGCTGTTTTCTAACCTTAAATACTTAAGAGATTTTTAAATATATTTGTAAACACGTTTGATTCCGAATGCAGTAGAAATCAGGGAATTCCTGACTCTACAGACATAAAATGTCTTTAAAAACATGATTACAATGAAAAATCCAGTGATGTTTTTTAACCTGAGGCAGAGAAGGAAAGAATCTAAAAAGGTCCATAACATCTTTAATCAAGATCCAGGAGTTTCCTATCTCAAAAGCAATTGGCGGAGAAGCAAAAGGCTTGTATCCCAATTCTGTTAAGCATTTCCCCAGATGTGTTACAACTAAAATTCCTAGAATTTCAGCCAGCAAGGTCAGGTATTTGAAAGACTGTAGTTTCAAGAAAGCTGCCTTGCCTATGTTTTCAACTGTAGCTGTGGTAAATAGCAATGCTTTAAATTCAGATCGTTACTTAGATTCTTTAAAGTCCAGCATACGCTTTATGCTGATACATCTGATTCTTTTGTGTTGTTGTAGGAAGATCAAATGAAAAGGAATTTTCAGATCCTCTGTTAGAAAATCAGCCTAGATCCAGGCATCAAGTAGAATCCACAGCAGGAAAAACAAAAAACCCTTCTTACAATCCTTTAGTCATGGATCCCCAAGGACTTGAGTCCAAAGCTGAGAGGATAGCTAGGTACAAGGCAGAAAGACGTCGGCAACTGGCTGAAAAATATGGCGTCTCCATAGATTCCGATGTGGATTCAGAATATTCATCCAAATACACAAGGACAAAGAAAGACCATGATGTGTCTGAGAAGAAAGTATTGAAAGGTGGGAAAAAAGAGGATGAAGGTAGAGATCACAGTTCATTAAGGTTTGAGAATAAGGAACTGAGGAATGCTGCTTCTGAGTCAAAGGAGTTTCTTGAGCATGATGACAAAGAGAGTTCTCCGGAAAGAGAAAAACTCCATTTGAATGAAGGCAGTGAACCAATAGT